>NC_091227.1:15330737-15375737 GCF_040958095.1 Procambarus clarkii | reverse complement strand
CTGGGGGCGTGATGGGAGGGGCTTGGAAGGTCAGGTCGGGTGAGAGAGAAACATGTTGAAGGTCTGAAAGGAAACTGAGGTAAGAAAGTTGAAGTTCATGGAAGGTAATAGAGAGAGAGAGAGAGAGAGAGAGAGAGAGAGAGAGAGAGAGAGAGAGAGAGAGAGAGAGAGAGAGAGAGAGAGAAGAGGGCGAGGGAGAGAGTCAATAATATCACATAAACTGATAAAGAGCATAGAGGTAGATCAGAAAAGATGGTAAAGAACAGATGTGTAGGTCAAGCAGGCTGTTGAAGGAAGCGTTGGGTAGGTCAGGTAGACTGATGAAATACAGTTAAGTAGACAAAAAAGCCTTTTAACGAACTACGTGAAAGTCAAGCCACCTGAAGTCAAGCCACCTGAAGTCAAGCCACCTTTCCTACCTGGGAAAGCCAACGAAGGAGTTGCTGAGTGTGAACGATCATTAAAAATCAAAATAAATGCATTTCCAAATCACCCTATAATCTTCAAGTAAAAAAATGCAATCAAATACATGTAAATGAAAGACCTCAGTGAAGAAATGCCAGAGTTTGAACAGCCTCCTTGTATTCCACAAGACCTTACTACTGTGGTCTAAACGATCTCTGTGTGTTACACAAGAATCCAAACTGTGCCACACTAGACTCATTTGTGTTTCACACAAGACCCCCTGCAACACCACCCTTCTCTTATTTTCCACAACTCCCTTTTGCTATCTGCAACACTCCTCTTGGGCTTCTTTTTTGCTATCCTCAACACTCCTCTAATGACTCTTTCTTGCTATCCTCAACACTCCTCTAATGACTCTTTCTTGCTATCATCAACACACCTCTTATGCTTCTTTCTTGCTATCCCCCAACACTCCTCTTATGCCTCTTTCTTGCTATCCTCAATACTCCTCTTATGCTTCTTTCTTGCTATCCTCAACACTCCTCTAATGCTTCTTACTTGCTATCCTCAACACTCCTCTAATGCTTCTTTCTTGCTATCCTCAACACTCCTCTTATGCCTCTTTCTTGCTATCCTCAATACTCCTCTTATGCTTCTTTCTTGCTATCCTCAACACTCCTCTAATGACTCTTTCTTGCTATCCTCAACACTCCTCTAATGACTCTTTCTTGCTATCATCAACACACCTCTTATGCTTCTTTCTTGCTATCCCCCAACACTCCTCTTATGCCTCTTTCTTGCTATCCTCAATATTCCTCTTATGCTTCTTTCTTGCTATCCTCAACACACCTCTAATGCTTCTTACTTGCTATCCTCAACACTCCTCTAATGCTTCTTTCTTGCTATCCTCAACACTCCTCTTATGCCTCTTTCTTGCTATCCCCAACAAACCTATTACGCTTCTATCTTGCTATCCTCAACACTCCTCTTATGCCTCTTTCTTGCTATCCTCAACACACCTCTTGTGTTTCCTCCTCGCTCTCTGCCGGACTGACTGAGGCCCACATAAGCGAAACGAAATAAATCACGTTTATATTCATGTTCCAGACACAACCCCGTGGCGTTACGATCCCTCATATCCGTGTTTTAGTGCTCTGCCTCTGCATTAGGTAATTCCACGTGCTGATTCTAAGGCTTTAACTTTCTCGGCAATATTCCGGTTGGCGAGAGTGCGCCGTGGTATACAAGGAACACCCGTTGTTACTTATTGTTATTACGGAGCCTTTGCCAAGGAGGCTTGAGAACGCAACACCAGTCCAGCTTTGGCTAGGAAGCACGTCTTAGATGCCAACAGGAATTTCGATATTTTTTTTGGTATTGTAAGCGTAATGTTCCGCTAATGTATCGTAAGCATTTTGGATTGTTGATATTTCATGTTCTGCTCCTTTCTTGCAATATGATGTATGCAATATCATATAATCATTGTAATAATAATGCAATACAGTTAACTGTGTCTCCTGGAAATGCAGTTTATGTCCGTTCATTGTACAGTTTACGAGTGAACCGGATTTATATAAACATCCACATATATAAACATCAACATATATAAACATCCACATATATAAACATCCACATATATAAACATCCACATATATAAACATCCACATATATAAACATCCACATATATAAACATCCACATATATAAACATCCACATATATAAACATCCACATTATATTGGCACTGAAAGGGGGTCTGTTCGAGTATTTAGATTTGTTAATCAATTTTATCAGCTGGTGTTAGTTGATTATTCATAATGATTTTGGGAGCCTTTTCATATTTACATGTATTCACGCTTTCATAATAACATGACCATGATATTTTTATCCTGAAGCCAAAGCTATAATGTTGATCTTTAAGTAAATTCAACTATCTGCATAGTTTTTGTTTCTAAATGTGTGGTAGCATTTTCATGTTATTATATATATATATATATATATATATATATATATATATATATATATATATATATATATATATATATATATATATATATATATATAATATATATATTAATATATATATATATATATATATAATATATATATATATATAATATATATATATATAATATATATATATAATATATATATATAATATATATAATATATATATATATATATAATATATATATATATATATATATATATATATATATATATATATATATATATATATATATATATATATATATATGTCGTACCTAGTAGCCAGAACGCACTTCTCAGCCTACTTCTATGCAAGGCCCGATTTGCATAATAAGCCAAGTTTTCATGAATTAATTGTTTTTCGACTACCTAACCTACCTAACCTAACCTATAGAGATAGGTTAGGTTAGGTTAGGTAGGTTAGGTTAGGTTCGGTCATATAGCTACGTTAAGTTTAGCTCCAATAAAAAAAAATTGACCTCATACATAATGAAATGGGTAGCTTTATCATTTCATGAGAAAAAAAATTGAGAAAATATATTAATTCAGTAAATCTTGGCTTATTAGGCAAATCGGGCCTTGCATAGTAGGCCAAAAAGTGCGTTCTGGCTACTAGGTACGACATATATATATATATATATATATATATATATATATATATATATATATATATATATATATATATATATATATATATATATGTCGTACCTAGTAGCCAGAACTCACTTCTCAGCCTACTATTCAAGGCCCGATTTGCCTAATAAGCCAAGTTTTCCTGAATTAATATATTTACTATAATTTTTTTCTTATGAAATGATAAAGCTACCCTTTTCTCTATGTATGAGGTCAATTTTTTTTTATTGGAGTTAAAATTAACGTAGATATATGACCGAACCTAACCAACCCTACCTAACCTAACCTAACCTATATTTATAGGTAAGGTTAGGTTAGGTAGCCAAAAAAAGCTAGGTTAGGTTAGGTTAGGTAGGTTAGGTAGACGAAAAAACATTAATTCATGAAAACTTGGCTTATTAGGCAAATCGGGCCTTGAATAGTAGGCTGAGAAGTGCGTTCTGGCTATCAGGTACGACATATATACATATATATATATATATATGTCGTACCTAGTAGCCAGAACGCACTTCTTAGCCTACTATGCAAGGCCCGATTTGCCTAATAAGCCAAGTTTTCCTGAACTAATATATTTCCTCTAATTTTTTTTTATGAAATGATAAAGCTACCTATTTCATTATGTATGAGGTAAACAAAAATTTATTGGAGTTAAAATTAACGTAGATATATGACCGAAATTAACCAACCCTACCTAACCTAACCTAACCTATCTTTATAGGTTAGGTTAGGTTAGGTAGCCGAAAAAGGTAGGTTAGGTTAGGTTAGGTTAGGTTAGGTTGGTTAGGTAGTCGAAAAACAATTAATTCATGAAAACTTGGCTTATTAGGCAAATCGGACCTTGCATAGTAGGCTAAGAAGTGCGTTCTGGCTACTAGGTACGACATATATATATATATATATATATATATATATATATATATATATATATATATATATATATATATATATATATATATATATATATATATATATATGTGTGTGTGTGTGTGTATTGTTTTCAAATTATTGTCAGTAGTATGCCTTCTCATATTTAAAGTTTTTTAACTAAAAATTAAGGGCCTGGATTCCACAAGCACTAATGTGGCCATTTGCGAAACATGTACATCTTCGTTAAATCATAGTAGCTAAGTTTCTATTTATTTAGCAGTTATTGAGGCTATTTATAGGCCTCGTGAATTGACAGATAAATACTATTTAAATTCTGGCACTGGTAATTTCCCAAATTTAACAATATTATATTCAATCGAAATTATTAAACAGCGCATAAAATTAATTCCAGTACTCGTATTTCACATCAAACTTGTATTTCAAAGATTATGAAATAGTTACCACTAGAATAAGCTGCTCTGTCCTAGTCTATACAAAATACAGGAAAGACAGTGTTTTATTAATAATTTCGTCGTATATCATATATATATAAGAGGTTAGCTATCATGTCAATTCCACCTAACATCTGCAATTATATGATGTAATAGGTTGTCGCCCTCTGAAAGTTATATAATTGTTCGAATATGTAATTTAGACTTATGGTATTATGTATGATAATCTGCTCTGTGGGACAGTAAATATGAGCAGCATCCTCACTGCAATGAGATCTAACTGACTTACTCAAATGAGGCAGAATTGAATACCTGTTCTGTCATAAAGATGATACACAAGGTAGTTTAACACTATATTGTGTAGTTAAAATAACTACAGGAACTTGTGTTGAAAGAATTTAACACAACTTAGTGTTAAACAATTCTTGTTTTTTTTTGTTTTCTTTGTATGACTGAGGTTTGTTTAGGTTCATTTAGGTTGATCTGTTCGAATAGTTTTCTGATTCGGTTTTGTTTAACATTTTATTGTGTTGAATATTGGTCTAATTCTTCTTTTCGTTGTTTTCAGCCTTTGTTTTTTTGTTATTGGCGTATGTGACTTGTCAGTATGATTTTATATTTAGCTATATATTTGGTGTTGGAGATATTTTTCCGGTTTTGTATATTTGCTACAGCAAATATAAATGTTTAAATGCAAATACAGATGTGATAATGTTCAGCAACAGGCTGATGTTTTGTATACATTCAGGTCAACAATAACATAGTGAACATCTGATTGAATGATTATAGAAAGACACGGTTAAGAATGGTAGGGAAAAAACAGAGACGTGAAGGAATCATATGAAGGAAGATGATAGTTGGGGAATATGAAACAAGTAAAATAATAATAATATTACTTAAATAATAAAAATACTACTACTACTACTAATAATAATAATACTTATAATGATTTGTTTAGTGTAGATAATATATATATAAATGAAATTATCCTGTAAATTTCGTTATTATTTAATGAGTGCCTAAAGTTGTTTTATATATAGTAAGAATATCATTTTCATATTTCCAGGGGCACCAAAGTCCTTATAATTCAACCCAGATAATAGAAGTGAAATTAAAGAAGTGTTCATCCATCCAAAATCCTTACCACTTTATAACTTTACAATTTAGTGTAAATAAATATATATAAAAAATGAAATTATCCTGTAAATTTCGTTATTATTTCCTGCGTTATTTGATATCCTGCGCAAATCAAAACTTAGTAACCTTTATTTTAAATCAGAATGTGAAATTTGTGTGAATTATTCTATGCAACAAAGTTCACAAAAATGCCCATTAAAAAAAAATTAATTCACACACACACACACACACACACACACACACACACACACACACACACACACACACACACACACACACACACACACACACACACACACTAGTTAAGTCAGGTAATTAATGCCATACGCACCTCTCACATAATTAAGAAAGGGAGCTCGCTTCGCAGAATTTCTTTAATTTCGGTGCCTCGTAAAATTCTTCAACGCTCCAGTTAAGTGCTTGGCAAAATTTCTCACTTTGAGAGATTTCTTTGTTGCTTTATGTGAACGGAGAACTATTTTTTATTTAATGTCAAATATTAAACAGTGAAATGCCTTTTTTTTACATAGTGGAAAAAAAACATAGCTGTACCATGTAAGTACACATATATGTACCAGGACCATATATGTACACCTAAATATGCAGCTTATAATAACGGAAGAGCTAGTATCTAAAATGCATAACATTTGTCTAAGCTTTCAAGCCATACACCATGAGTCCAAGTAATGTTAGTATTCTCGTTCCAAGATTTTGACTTAAACTTACAGCTTAAACAACAGACACCCAAACTCCAAATCTGAAAATACAACAATTGACGACGTTTCAGTCAGTCCTGAACCATTATTACACGACTTGGACCGAAACGTCGTCAATTCATATATTTTAAGATTTGTGGGTTTGGATGACATATTTTCAGGCACTTTAGAGTGTCTTACTGTCTCTTAGATACCACTTAGATTTCTATAAATATTCTATATTGACCAGACCACACACTAGAAGGTGAAGGGACGACGACATTTCGGTCCGTCCTGGACCATTCTCAAGTCGATTTTGAGAATGGTCCAGGACGGACCGAAACGTCGTCGTCCCTTCACCTTCTAGTGTGTGGTCTGGTCAACATACTTCAGCCACGTTAATGTGACTCATCGCCTGCAAATATTTTATATCTTCAATAGTATATCACTGAGACTAATTTTTTCTCTGGATTTACAATTAAAGAACTTATTCTGCCCTTCAGAAACAGGCATAAGTAATTAGCAAGTAATTATGAAAGGAAATTGAAAAGTCTTTGTGTGTGCAGAGGATTTAGCAGGAATTTCCGTTATGGATTGTATACCTGAAAGCCTTTAACAGCAAACTGGTTGCTCTGAGGTTCTTAATTTCTCTAACAGTTCTATAACCCAATTCATTCACAATTTTAAAATACAAGTATTCCTGAGAATCTCCGAACCTATTGGGCTTAGCTGTACGAGGCCCCTGGGTTATACATAGTTCTTTATGTATCACTGGGGGTTAGTATTGTGAATAAAGGTGTACGTTAATGGAATACCTTTCATGCCTTCCTTCCAGGAAGTTTTTTTTTTGGGGGGGGGAGGTACTTAAGAATTAGAATCTTAATTCATAATTACTTAAACATATCGTTACTTTTGTAGCAGAACTGAACCTCTTATTTTGCACCGAGCTAGTATTTTAATTGTTAAAACAGTGTGTATTGTTAGGTTAGGTTAGGTTAGTAGGTTAGGTAGATATGGATTGGCTAGAATAGACTGTATGAGATTAAGATTATTCTAGCTAATGGAATAAAATCTAGTTTGTGGCATCCAGGTCCCTGAATTTTAGGTTGGGTTTGTTTGTGTTAGGTTATATTTTGATATTATATATTTTGCATAAGGACTTTTTTTTTTGTAATGGAACTTTATGGACCAGATTTGTTAGTGGCCCTTGTGAACTCTTTGTCCAGATTTAATAAAAATTCCAGTGTACTTGTAGACAGCCCTTGTCGACCATTGGAGAAGGCTTACTAGCAGTCTTTTTGAAATCTTTGTCAAAGTTAATTAAATGCTTTTTTCGTACTTGTGAACCAGGTCTTTTAACAGCCATTGTAGAAGTGTGCACCATGTTATCTTGAAAGTGCTTGTGGTGCAAGGCTGTTAACAGACTATTTGAGTTTTTGGCTATCGTAGTAGATATCCATCAGTTTCAGGAGACAATGGAGTTGCGCTCTGGTTGTCGGTCTGGAGTGGCGTTTCCAGGGTGCAAATTCATGGTAGGCTGGTATGGAGGAAAAGCTGTTGCCCAAGCAGCAGGCCCCCCCTTCCCTCTGAATGCTGTTTAAAAGCCCCCTATTGACTTGTTGACCAAGGTTCTTATAACATGTGTTGTGGAAAGATATAATTATTGCCTTTGTAAACCAAGGTTTTAATAGATCTTTTGAACTTATGAATCAGGAATCGAGATGTGAAAATCTCAGGAGAAGTCTTATAAACTAATTACCAGAAATAAAGATAACATTAGGAATGAAAAACAAAAATAAAAAAATAGGATAATACTTATTGACCACAAATTTTGTGTATATTTTTTGTAATAGAGACTTTTCTTCTTACACGTAACACATCATTAGCAAATTCCATTGACAGACACTTATACTAGGCACCTAAAATTGCACGTCGTCATTCTGGCATGAGTATAATTGTCTTCACAAACTACTAAGCTCTGCCAACGGCTATAAAATCTCAGGTCCAGGAAGGTTTCTTCCCTCTCGCACATAATTAAGAAAGAGAAAGAGATCTCATTACGCAGAATTTCTTTAATTTCCGAGCCGCTTGACGATGCTCAGCGCTCCCATTAAAAACTCGACAGTAACTGCCATCTGTGAGGCTTCTAGAGTGGGTACAGTCTTGTGCTGGTGATGGCTTCTTATACCAGAGGCCTGGAGGTCTGGTCGACGACCGGGCCTCGGGGACGCTAAGCCCCGGAAGCACCTCAAGGTAACCTCAAGGTAAGGTAACCAGGCTGTTATCACGTGTTGATATTCTGTACAGGTATACAGCCATAGCTTAGAGGCAGTAGGATACTCTATCTATCTGTCCTCTCGATTAGTCTATTTATTTTGACGCTGTAATTCCCCAACGGACAAAATATATTGGAGTATAAACAAATGCGGCTCATAAATTTTCCCTTTTCTATGTGTGGGTTTCTATATGTGTCGGTTACGTTCGGTTACTGATGTTGTTGTTTTAGATTCAGCTACTTGGAACAAAAAGTTCCAGGTAGCACGGGCTATGGTGAGCCCGTAGTGGACTTACCTGGCACAGGAGCGGGGCTGTTGTGAGCCCGTAGTGGACTTACCTGGCACAGGAGCGGGGCTGTTGTGAGCCCGTAGTGGACTTACCTGGCACAGGAGCGGGGCTGTTGTGAGCCCGTAGTGGACTTACCTGGCACAGGAGCGGGGCTGTTGTGAGCCCGTAGTGGACTTACCTGGCAGAGGATCGGGGCTGTTGTGAGCCCGTAGTGGACTTACCTGGCACAGGAGCGGGGCTGTTGTGAGCCCGTAGTGGACTTACCTGGCACAGGAGCGGGGCTGTTGTGAGCCCGTAGTGGACTTACCTGGCACAGGAGCGGGGCTGTAACTGGTTCGGATACGTTCGGGTGGTTTAGCACATCATTTTCTGACAGTTGTGGTAACTCAAGAGGACAGCTAGTTCTATATAGACATGTACGAACTTCAGCAGGTGAGGCTTCCTCTGTTTAATGACACAGATGAGGTACATCTCTGTTGCTGACGATCCTGTTGAGCGATTGATTCGTCAATCAATCAAAGGTTGTCTCGCTAAAGCAAGCTTCAGCAAAGGAACAGAAAATGTAGATACTGCCGACACAGGAGTCTGTGAGAAAGCCAATATTACAGGTACTTTCCCAGATTCCTGGGAACTAATATGATCATTTTGCATGGGAAGGCTAACTATACGACCTGTTATTCCTTCAAGAAGCAGGCTCAGAGACACTATTATGTCACAAGACCAAAGATCACATTCACTCCAAAAAGCTATACCACCTACGGGTTACTCATGCCCATGCCACCTCTTGTGGAGGCTTGAAACTTCGTCAATCAATCAATCCGTCAACATTTGAATGTAAGAATAAAGGAAACTGGTGAAGGCCTATTGACCCATGGGATTCAATTCCTGTTTATACTCACCCAAACCCATTCACCAGTCCTTGATGGCGCAGTGGTAACACACTCGACCCGCACTTCGCGAGCGATTTGTTTTAGTTCGAGTCTTGACCAGAGTGTATTGCTTAGGCATCAGTCCTTAACAGACATTTAGCTTCTGTTCACCCAGCAGTAATTGGCACATTAAACAATTAGCGAGTCGTGTTCCAGGGAAAACTAGGGAGTATGGTTTACCAGGAACTGTGGGAAGGAAAAGCTCTCAGCCTGCTAACAGGAGTCAGCAGGCATCTGTTCCTGTTCCCACCTGTGTAAAAAAAAATGAACTTCATGTCATCCAACAATTTGATCCATGACGTTTTCTAGAATTCGTGATACGAGTGTACAAAAAACAGACAAGAATGATGTCAAGCTTGACATCATGTATGACATCAATTACGAAATCGCTCATGACATCTGCAAAAAACATTTCCAGTGCCCATGGGGTAATGTGATTTAAAATTGTAAAATTGTGTACTGTCACTGAATGACAGTACAGAAAATTGTTAAGGCCTTTGCGCCGGACAATCAGAACACAACCCATTATCTGATTACTCCTTCAGGCCACTTTGTTTTTAGGAGAAATACAGAGCTGAACTTTACCCTCTACTGTAGTATTGTCACAGCTGAATAAACACTTTAAACACGTCCTGCGTGATTATTCAAGCTGCGCATGCGCTTTTATTGTCTTGCTGTTTGCTAAACTTTGCGCATGCGCTTTTCTCTGACCTGTTGGTTAGTTTACTCTGCGCATTCACTTTAACCTGCCCTACAGGTTTGCTTATTTTGCGCAAGCGTTTTACCCCTATTCTGCACGCTTGTCGACTTTGCCAGGCAACGGGGAACGGAGTCAAATAGGAACTATTTCCTGAAATAGGCAAATCAACAGTAAACGCTATCTCTGTATAACTTATGGCTGCCAAATTAACCTATTCAGAATTGTGTCTATTGAATTACCTCGCTCGAAGCGAATTTATTGCGATAGATAACGTTAAGTCACTCTGTCTCCACCTCGTTGCTTATCTCTCGTTGCTGATCTATTATTAATTGATTTTAGAAGCTGAATATTTGAGATCACCTAAGAGTGCTTTGGGAGTACATGTAAAGAATGTTTGGTCTGCTATCTGTGAACAATTATCATTCAACCGTATGTTGTTCTGCGTAGTTCAAGTAACGAAGGAAAAGCTTGAGGATGTATTCGAACTCTCTATTGCCTTGAGTAAGAGAATCATGTGATTTATTAGTTTTAAAGCTTTTTGTCTGGATAGGATCAACACACCAGAGCCATCAACACTGGAGAGATGTTAAGGGGACTTATTCTTATGCATAAATGTTCTCAATTGAAATTGAAATAAGTTTATTGAGAAAAAATGTTCTCGAGGTTTCTCACCTGGCTTTATTAACACCCTGAAGTTCTCAGCCATAACTCCAGGCGTTCACTCACTAGAAGGTCAGGTACGTTTTATTGAGACAATAACATACATCTCGAAGGGATAGAGCAGCTTAGGCTATTTCTACCTTCCTCACTAGACGTCTCATGCTTGCTGTGATATTCTCAAGAACAATGTTGACCAGACCACACAGTAGAAGGTGAAGGGACGACGACGTTTCAGTCCGTCTTGAACCGTTTTCAAGTCGATCGAATTGAGAATGGTCCAGGACGGACCGAAACGTCGTCGTCCCTTCACCTTCTAGTGTGTGGTCTGGTCAACATACTTTAGCCATGTTATTGTGACTGATCACCTCAAGAACAATACTCCATCAACAATACATTATTTTGTTAAGTTGACTGGCATTTAGAAGGTGTTCTCTCATCACGTCGATACGCGTGAAACCATGTTAACCAACCTGATGAAACTTTTGACACACGCAGTTGGCTCCAGTTTCAACCTGTATCTAACATGTTTGAAACTTAACAATAAATATATCTAATTTCTGTAGAAAAACTAAGAATAATCCAATTAAAGAGATCAGTTTCATAGGCTGTAGCTGGATAATAGCCTTTAGTGCAAATTTTCATTTACAAATAAATATGAAAAAGAGAGAAAAGGAAGAAGATAGAGAGATGAGAGTAAATACTGAAAGGGTGAAGGTAGAAAAAAATCAGATGAGAGAAGATGGGCCAATAAATGAATAAAAAATCTCTTAGTTCCTGTGGCAACTCCATGGAGATATTTGAAGGATATCTGCTTCCAAGATAAGCAAAAAAATATCAGAATAGACAAAGAACTATACGGAGAAATACCGCCAAAAAAAAGGGAAAGAGTGAAAGTGAATCAGAGAAAGTGAATGCAAAAAAGTATGAAAACAAAAAAGATGGAGATACACTGTCTAGATGCCCAAATATTTACATGAACACTTGTCTTGTGTGCAGAAGGAGCTCATTAAGAGCCTAACTTCAACATAAGCAATGAGAGGACCGCAGCAGCTGAACGTGTGTGTGTGTGTGTATGTGTGTGTGTGTGTGTGTGTGTGTGTGTGTGTGTGTGTGTGTGTGTGTGTGTGTGTGTGTGTGTGTGTGTGTGTGTGTGTGTGTATCTTCTTAATTAAGAGAAAACCTTACTTGAGTGAATGTATCTCACACTTAATAGCGAGAAAGATAGTGTGTAAAGCGACGGGATAAAGAGTTTAAGGACTCGTAATTTTGTTGACAGAAACAGGGCAAAGGGAGAGAATGAGGTAGGGAGGGAGAGATGGAGAGAGAAGGAGGGGGAAAGGAGCGGTGAAAAAAGTGAATGGATATGGAGTGAAAGAGGAAAAGTAAAAGAGAAAGCTGAAGGATTGATAAACACAGACAGACAGGCAGACTGGAGCATGGAAAGACAGACAGTCAAGCAGGCAGGAAGACAGATACTCAGACAGAAGCACAATAACATAGAGACAGTTAACATTGTAACCATACAGATAGAAATCCACCCTAACACACAAATTATATCCAGAAACAAAAAAATTCATACGACAAACAAAAATAAAAGATTGACTTAAAGAGACACGATTCGAACGGATGAACAATATGACGTACGTCAGATATACAAACACACAGCATCAGCTCAAACAAATTAAAAACCATTATTTCGAACAAAAACACAGCACGTTGGATAACTCCTTATTTGCACAGTGTCTCTAAGGTCGAGGATTACAGCTCAGGTCATGTATAAATAGACCATAATTACGCTTTGACCTTCTTTGATCTCGACATAAATTATTAAAAAAATTTTGTCTGGGTTAAAAATAGCCGGATAGGCTTTTTTTGCCTATGTTAAGTGATACGCTGAATGAGAGCGAGTTGTTCACATCTTTTATATAATTACTTGCGATGATAAAGATGATGATGATGCAAACAATAATGATAATATCGATAACAATAATGATGTTGATGATAATGACTTAAAATCGTTTCAAGATGACCTAGTTAGGATCTTAAAATGGACAAAGCACTGGCAGCGGTAATTTCATTATGAAAAAGAAAATGCATGAATTCTAACCTAAGTAATATAATATCAGCTTACTTACAGCTTACGATGCATGATACCAGCTGAATATATGTTGAAACTGTGAACGCTGTAAGTAATAAGGATCTGGGAGTCGTGATATATATATATATATATATATATATATATATATATATATATATATATATATATATATATATATATATATATATATATATATATATGCAATTGACGATCACAAAACACTGATCATTTTATGCGGAAAATCCACAGAGAAATATGAAATGAGGTGAACGTTTCGGCTTGTTAAAGCCTTTGTCAACACCAGACTGACTAAAGGAGAAGGGAGTTACTTTTAGTCAGTCTGGTGTTGACAAAGGCTTTAATAAGCCGAAACGTTCACCTCATTTCATATTTCTCTGTGGATTTTCGGATTTTCCGCATATATATATATATATATATATATATATATATATATATATATATATATATATATATATATATATATATATATATATATGTATATATATATATATATATATATATATATATATATATATATATATATACATATATATATATATATATATATATATATATATATATATATATATATATATATATATATATATATATATATCGCAACTGTTTTAATTCCTAAAGAAGCAGAAAAGGTTAATAGTTACATTCCAGAGAATTAACCACAATAATGTGCCAGAAAATTAATAGCATAACCAAAACCTCAAATGATACGGAAGTGTCGACGTTTCTGTCCATCTAGGATCTTTATCAAGTCACAAAGGGCCAAAACGGACTGAAACGTCATCACTCTGATAACTTATCATAGGTGTGTGGGTGTTGGGTTACTAATCTGGTACAACCCGTTCTCGCAAATTTAATAAGTTAATATTGACTTATTAAATATGTGCATAGGTGACTTACTTAACATAATAGATACCCTTAAAAAGATTCATAGAAAACACCGACCTTACCTAACCTTGTTAGTATCTTAAGATAAGCATCTTATTGCTTCGTAATTACAATTATTACCTAACCTATAATAGGTATAGGTTAAGTAATAATTGTAATTACGAAGCAATAAGATGCTTATCTTAAGATACTAACAAGGTTAGGTAAGGTCGGTGTTTTCTATGAATCTTTTTAGGGGTATCTATTATGTTTAGTATATCACCTATGCACGTAGTTAATAAGTCAATATTGACTTTACGAATTTGCGAGAACGGGTTGTATGGTATCCTATCCGAGTGAAAAACTTCAACAAGAGGTTATTCATGTTATTTACAAAAACAAGCAAAATTCAGTGTTATCATAAAATGAAAAACAGTGTTTAATTTCAGAATTTTCACCGATGCAGTATACTCGCATTTACCTAATAAAGAGAATACAATGCTATGTGTAAATTACTCAAGAACGTAGTGTTTATCGTACAGGTGTGTACACCGTCGCGTGTGTAGTCAGGTGTGTTCTGCTCTTAGAACACACCTTCAAAAAGGTAACATTGATGTTTACTGTTAATGTGAGACCTTGTCAGGTAAGTCTGAGCTAAAAATATCGTGTTATTGTGTATATTTTCTCTAATTTACGCAGGTGAGCGAGGCTTGTCCGTGTGCGTACACACCTAGATTTAGAAACATAATGTCCTTGCAAGGTCGAGCTTCAGCACCTAAGTCCCCGTCTTACTAGATATCGAATGGTAAATGCAATGATTTCCTTCCTATGTTTAACTTAAAACGTTTGCATTTTAAGCTGTATATAGAGATCGTTTTGACATGCTCCAATTTTCACATTTTCCATTCATTTACAATTCTGTCGCTAAAAGTAAAAATTTCTATTACTATTTTGCGTTTAAAATTTCCATATGTGCCACCACTCTTTTTCCCTATTTCCTATTTGGAACATTCATTCCTTCTGAATTCCGTCGATTTCCTTCGAGTCTCGTATGTGTGGCTATTGGGTACATATACGTGTACATATCTTGTGTACATACTCTTTGTGCTCTCCAGCGTATTGAAGTTCGCTGAGAGAACTTCAGAGAAGAAACTCTTGAGTATTTCACCTTCTCTTATCTTGAGGTTATCTTGAGATGATTTGAGGTTATCTTGAGATGACTTGAACCTTAGTTCAATCTCCCCCAACTTTCCATTCCTGGAGAAGGTTTCTTGTATATATATGTGTGTATTCTCATATTATTTTTGTAGTTTCTTCAAGTATATATATATATATATATATATATATATATATATATATATATATATATATATATATATATATATATATATATATATAATATATATATCACGTGTCAGGGATGTTTACTCGAGGGTGAAACTCGTCTATGTTGTGGTCAGTATTCTGAATGTTTCAATGTATATGTTGTTTTGTTTTTTTGTAAGGATTTGCGAACTTTTGGCGGCTTTGCAAATATTGCAGATGTTATTTTATTTTACTAATGTGTTCCTACGGTAACCAAACTTAAGTAATGCATATCGTTAGGTCTTCATATTCTCTGAGTCGTGAAATTGTCTCCTCTTCATTCTAAACTAATCTAAACTTCTAAATGTCGTTTTTGAAGACTAAATTTCTGAAACCAGTTATCAGACCACCTTTAAGTTCACCTATAAGCTTGTTACTATGTCAAAACTTCTATTATTTACAATATGTTAACTGCAAACGAGTCTTTCTGCTGTCAACTCACTGACGCACTTTAGAAATAGGATAGGTCTTAACTTTGTCCCCTTGTATTACCCTCCGATACTCACCACTCTCAACTTTGACATTTCTCTCAACTTCAGTTTGTTGCAGGAGTAGGCATTGACCCCTTTGGCTAGAGAAAGGTAGAGAGTTCTAGAGAGATTCTTCATAATCCTTACATCAGCTTTCCTGTGTGTGTGTGTGTGTGTGTGTGTGTGTGTGTGTGTGTGTGTGTGTGTGTGTGTGTGTGTGTGTGTGTGTGCGTGTGTGTGTGTATGTTGCTTGTGTGTGTGTGTGTGTGTGTGTGTGTGTGTGTGTGTGTGTGTGTGTGTGTGTGTGTGTGTGTGTGTGTGTGCGTGTGTGTGTGTATGTTGCTTGTGTGTGTGTGTGTGTGTGTGTGTGTGTGTGTGTGTGTGTGTGTGTGTGTGTGTGTGTGTGTGTGTGTGTGGTTTGTGTAAATGCGTTTATATGAAAATGCATGAGAGCTTTTACATTGAGCAAAATTTTTAAAATTGCAAATTCACACATTGCCTCAGGTGATTGTTGGATAAACACATTTTGTGCTAATTTTGGCTACGTGTAGTCCTGACAGAGATGTGAGAGACAGCAGAAATTTACACATCTTATTTTTCTATTAATGTATGCCTTCCAAATTAATTAAAAATGTGATCGTGAAAAAAACTTGGAAATTTCAATTATAATTTGTGTTCTCGTGTATCTTTATATTCATTATAATTATCCATATTTTTTTTTTTAAATCTAGGTGTGTTTTCATCTGTGTCTGAATAGGTATATATGAGTATGCATGTGTGTGTTTGTGTGCATTTGTGTATGAGCCTATAATCATGCATACAGGTACATGTTATCAAAGAACATTTAAATGAACATTTATTTAACCTTGTTAAACAGGTGTAAATGGTATAAAGAACATTTATACCTTGTTAAACAGGAGTATCGAGGTAATACAAATCAAAACTTCGAATATAATGTCATTCAATATGACAACACTATCATATTTAACCCATTGTCTCTACCCTAGAGAAGACATGCCCTCAGAGTCACACTGAAACAATAACACTTAGTTAAGATGAAGTAATTGTCCTGTGAGACAATCAGTGAACGTTTCGCTTGCATCCCCTGATTAATTACCGGTTGCAATTAGACGCAGGACCTGTTCTCAAGCTCAATAAGATCAGCTCTACGCTCGAGCAGATGCGTCGCTGGAATTATGTTCCCCTTCAGCTTGGTTACTCCTCTTTCTTACAGTTCGAAAAGGCGTTTCGAGTATTTATTTATCGTGTTTTCTGTCATAGTGCGTTTGTGATGGCCTTGTCGAAGGTTGGATATCGGTGTTAACTTTTTTCAGCGATTACTGGATGTTTTGTCCAGAAGATTATATATATATAATGTGTGTGTGTGTGTGTGTGTGTGTGTGTGTGTGTGTGTGTGTGTGTGTGTGTGTGTGTGTGTGTGTGTGTGTTGTCGCGTCTTTGTGTAATCTTACTCTCGTCTGGAATGTGTGGGCGAATTCCTACAATCTGTCCTTGTGCGAAATTGCTGATAACGACGTCTGAAGCGTGCTTCAGAATTCCTTTACTCTGACCCAATGCAACATCAATGGGTCGCGGCAACAGAAAAAAAATGTTTGCAACGCGCGTTTGATATGTATAATATAGCTGCTAGCAACAAATAAAGATTGTCTTCAAAACATTGCATTGGAATTGCATCCGTCTAATGGCACCGGCTATTTTTATTTGCGAATGCCGTGGTGGAATACATACTTCTGTTTACCTTATTTTCTTACGCAAGACAAGACATGACTGCAGAATACGTTCGTAAAGTCATTGATGGTACACATAAAACAACCTTAAAGACGACGAAATGTGGATCATATGGAACATTATATTAACTTTTTTACTTGATTACAAAACAATTTCATGCGATCCAAAGTTTTTCATTAGTTTTTGAAAGGTTTTTCAAAAGTTTTTTTTTCACTCGTGTTCTAAAATGTTGTGCTATATGTGAATATTTTACCTAAAGAGATATTCTCTCCCTTCACAAACAAAAGTCTTTTCTTTAATTGACCTACTTGTTGGCAGGGGAAAGGCAGTAAAAATTATGTGGATTAGAGGTCAAGGCTGATTATCTATAGAGGTCAGGAGAAGGAGAAACAATAGAATTCAGAAGGAGGAGCAATAATAGTCAGATGAAACAGGCAAATATTATGTGATGCAACTGCTTGAGTAAGGTGCAAGAAGAGCAGTGTTCAGGTGGAGGAGACGCAAGGGTCAGGTGGAGCCTTAAGTGACAGGTAATGTAGCGGCAAAGGTCAGTGGCCAATCACCTAATACAAGGAAAAGAAAAAGAGAGATTAGGAGTAATAGGAGTAAAGATCAGATGAATGAAGCGAAAGGTCAGGTGGAAGAGCAGAAAAGGTCAATTGAAGGAACAGAAAAGGTCAGTTGAAGGCACAGAAAAGGTCAGTTGAAGGCACAGAAAAGGTCAATTGAAGGAACAGAAAAGGTCAATTGAAGGAACAGAAAAGGTCAATTGAAGGCACAGAAAAGGTCAGTTGAAGGCACAGAAAAGGTCAATTGAAGGAACAGAAAAGGTCAGTTGAAGGAACAGAAAAGGTCAATCGATGGAACAGAAAAGGTCAATTGAAGGAAAAAAGGTCAATTGAAGGAACAGAAAAGGTCACCTGAAGGAACATAACAGGCCAGGTGTACAACACAAAAAATTGAACGAAGGAGCAGAAGAGATCAAATAATGGAGCAGAAACGGTAAGTGAAGGAACAGAAACAAGACAGAAGATGAGGAGGAGGGGGGAATACCAACAGTTAGACAAAGCAATAGGAAAGTTCCATTGATGGAACAGTACAGCCACCGTAAGAGAGGAAGGGAGAGTAGTATGTGGGTGATCTGAGGTGGTTGGGAGGGAGAAAGGCTGAGGGCGCTGGGTCAGGCAAACCAATTTGAATGCATCACGGTATCTGACAAAGCTCTTAGACCAGGTGACATCTTTTCTCTTCCCTTCCCTCCTAGTGTTCCGTTCTTCCTATTATCTCCTGTTGTATTTGTCTTACTTGCTGCAGTTGTCTTTAATGTAACCACAATTACTCCTTTATGTCATGTTTAGTGTTGATGTTCATATACGTTTGTTCATCAATATTTGGTTTAGATCAATAATGTTATTTTCAGTCTCATTCCCGTATATATATATATATATATATATATATATATATATATATATATATATATATATGTCGTACCTAGTAGCCAGAACGTACTTCTCAGCCTACTATGCAAGGCCCGATTTGCCTAATAAGCCAAGTTTTCCTGAATTAATATATTTTCTCTATTTTTTTTCTTATGAAATGATAAAGCTACCCATTTCATAATGTATGAGGTCAATTTTTTTTATTGGAGTTAAAATTAACGTAGATATATGACCGAACTTAACCAACCCTACCTAACCTAACCTAACCTATCTTTATAGGTTAGGTTAGGTTAGGTAGCCGAAAAAAGTTAGGTTAGGTTAGGTAGGTTAGGTAGTCGAAAAACAATTCATTCATGAAAACTTGGCTTATTTGGCAAATTGAGCCTTGCATAGTAGGCTGAGAAGTGCGTTCTGGCTACTAGGTACGACATATATATATATATATATATATATATATATATATATATATATATATATATATATATATATATATATATATATATATATATATATATATATAGCCAGGGCTTATCTCACATAGTATACACAGTACTGAAATCACCTTACCACAATGGAAATACAGACCAAAGCGCATTAAAACATATTGTGAAATTTAAAGTTTGCAATATTTCATAACGTTTTCGAATTAAGAGGCTGCGTACATCGATTAATCTATAAAGAAAAAAATTACAGCACACCACTGCAAATATCGAATTAAATAAAGTTTCATATTAAACTGTAAGAATGACAAACTGATGACTAAACAGCAGAACCCTTGCAATTTGAAGCAGGAATATACTCTAAAATAATTAACCAATATTTTGAATGAAAAACAATAAAAATCTACTCATGAACTGAGAGTAATACCACACGAATACAAGACACATGACTCACGAATACAAAACTCACGAATACAAGCCCTAACTTACACGTTCCAAGTAACGGCCTCAAACAAGTCCCCCCCCCCACAAACGAGTACTCGTTGTCAGTCAACGCCATTGCGCCTTCCCCTCCTGTGTTAACTCAAGGCTCTGCTATGTGAGTGCTGCCACTCTGTTTACACCAACACAAACCCTACTCTGGCTATTGCCCCTGAGGGGGAGCCTAGTAGGAAAGGGGCTGTGGGAAATATGTCCTGTGGAAGAGAAAGGGCAAACAGGAGAGGTGACCAGTAGGAAAGGGGGGCCAGGTAGGGAAGGTGGAAGTCAGTGGTAAAAGGGAGCAGGATGGAATAGGTGCTAGTAAGATTGGGGACCGGTGGGAAAGGGGATTAATAGGAAATTGAGGCGGTAGGAATGGGGGACAGGTTGGAAAAGTGGACAGTCTACTGATTAAACTTAATTTGTTAGAATCGTTTCGCATTTATGTTTTAAATATTAGGTATAAGTGTTCAGAATCATTAAATATAAATGTTTAGAATCATCAAGTATAAATATTTAGAATCATTAAGTATATATATTCAGAATCAGGAAGTATAAATGTTTAGAATCATTAAAAAAATATATATTTAGAATCATCAAGTATAAATGGTTAGAATAATCAAGCATATATATTTAGAATCATCAAACTTAAACGTTTAAATCAAAATAAATGCTCAGAAATAATACGAATGAAGACATAGAGGAAGTGCAAGGGAATTATTATTGAAATGGAAATTTCAGGGCTTACAGAGACCTCAAGAGCTTACAGTGGATTAAAAGAGCTTACAGTTAGCTACAGGTTCTACGCTAAGTGGCATTCAGGTGCTCCTTCCTCGGTTTGGTATTAACCTGAATTTACCTGAGGGCCACAGTTTCTCTAGTAGCCTCGATAGAGACATGAAGCCAACGGCTTGTCAAAGGTCCTTCCCATTTTCCCTAATGAGTCAACAGGTCAAAGTATAGCGGGTGACATGGTTATTAATACATTTTCTGGTATTTCTGTATTTACACCTAATGAAGAAATGGGTATTTGGGTCCAATCTTCGTGACACATTTCCTTTCAACTGACAAAAAAATGTTGTAAGACACATATTGAATTGTTCAAACCTTTTCGCTGTAAGCTTGAAATTTTCAGAAATATAATTATATTATAATTATAATTTATATTATTAATTATAATTCAGAATTATAATTTCCTGTTTTGACCGTTTTACTTTAGCGTTCTCCTGCATCGCTCGTCGCCTTGTTAATGAGGGTAAAGTTTCTCAGTAAATGGCAGTTCTCGTACTCTAATGGCCCACTGACACGCAAGAATCTCCAGCCACTCTTGTTTCACTGCCTCGTACTGACCGTCAGGCCATTAAACTTAGCCAGTCCCAGTTATCTCGTGCCTTGGTGTGTGTATTGATTTACTATTTGTATCCGCAGAATCGAGCTATTAGCTCTTGAATCCCACCTATCTAACCAATTGTATTTGTCCTGTGTTATGTCTGCTACATATATTTCTCTTATACACACACACACACACACACACACACACACACACATACACACACACACACACACACATACACAAACACACAGATATAGATATATCTGTACACAGACATAGATATGATGGAACCCAGTAGGTTCAGGAATCTGTACACCAGTTGTTAGACAGTTGAGAGGCGGGACCAAAGAGCCAGAGTTCAACCCCCGCAAGCACAATTAGGTGAGTTCAATTAGGTGAGTACACACACACACACACACACACACACACAGGAAACAACCGGTAGCAGCTGTCTAACTCCCAGGTACATATTTACTGCTAAGGTAAACAGAGGGAAACTGGGTGATTGAAACTGCCCATTTATTTTCCGCCTCCGCAGGGAATCGAACCCGGGTCATTCGTACTACGACCCTCGAGTGCTGTCTACTCAGCCGCGAGGCCCCATCGTGTGTGTGTGAAAATTCTGGCATGGTGAAGAACTCATAAATTGTCAAGTTCGATTTTACTTTCCTGAAAAAGATGTAACACACCCAGGCCATCAACGAACCTGTTCCGGAAAAGTGTCATTAGTAACTTGCAAGAACAGCTTGTTGACGATACTAGTCTGCAGTTCAAGGGTTCTCACGTTGTTATTTTTTTAAGATAACAGAGTTTAAGGTAAGAATCGAAGCAGATAACTGAGCCAAAAGAGATAGGACACGCCTTTAAATACGACAGACTCGGTCACGTCCCCCCAACCATTTGGGGTGGACGGTAGAACATCGGTCTCACTTCATGAAGGTCGGCGTTCAATCCCCGACCGTCCAAGTGGTTGGGCACCATTCCTTTCCCCCCCCCGTCCCATCCCAAATCCTTATCCTGACCCTTTCCAAGTACTATATAATCGTATTATCTTGCCGCTATCTCCTGATAGTTCCCTTCCCTTCCCTTCGATCACGTCCCGAAAGCATCAGACCCCGGCTTCGCCTACACTTGACAGGACAATCGATGGTCGTGATTGTCATTTCCTAGTCTAAAAGTTTTCTCTACACAACGCCCTTTGTTTTCGTTGCGAGAGAGAGACAAAGAGACAAAGAGGGGTGGAGGAGAGAGACTGGGAAAGAGTATAAAGACACACATGGAGATGGTAAAGACTGAAGCACAGAAAGAGATACAAAAAAGATAATAGTTGGAAATTGTAACAATTAATAAGTTATAAATATTTCAAGTTCAGAGGACATCATCACGAGAGCAGAGACCATGTGCTGCATTTATTAGTGTAGTAAATGTATTTAGGCGAAATAAACTTTACAAAAAATAATTAACAAAAAAAACTCCCAGACAAAGATCTCCGTTTCGTTGTAAATTAAACTGTAGTTTCTTTTCTTCACGGCAAAATATAAGCTTGGAAGAACACCATCTTGGGTAAACATGAGATTGGACGAACACCACATTGACCAAACATGAGAAAACTGACCAAATACATCTTGGCCATATCCGAGCTTGGCCCGATATCAGCTTAGCGCTATATACCAGCTTGAAAAGCACACCAGCTGTAGAGGAAAGAATAACATGTTCAATATCCTTTCCTTGGAAAGATTCGTGTCCGATTCCTGGTTCTCCCTGACTAGAAGCGGGGAAGGGGGATGGGAAAGAGGGAAAGTTGAGAGAGAGAGAGAGAGAGAGAGAGAGAGAGAGAGAGAGAGAGAGAGAGAGAGAGAGAGAGAGAGAGAGAGAGAGAGAGAGAGCGAGAGAGAGAGAGCACGATACATCAGTTAAGACAAAAGAGAGTATGATAGGCAGCTTGCACAAGAGACAAGGAGGCGTGCGTGCTGGAGACGTCAAGCGTTTCTCACTCAAGATGTCAAACTTATCACTGCGTCTCTTGTTTTAAACATTGCCTGCGATAACACACAAAAAAAGATAGAGAGACTGTATAAACAATTGAAAAATTGTACTGGTTGAGCCCTATACAATAGGTCAAATTAATGCATGAATTAGGGGATGTTAATATCCCGAGGCAGGAAACTAGAACCTGTTATGCATATTCGATTGGAGCTAAAAAAAAAAACTCGACACGCCAATCGCTTGATATCAAGATCAGCTCTAATCGCCCTTATACTGCGCCGTTTGCATCCCCCCAGAGTCAAATGGAGAAGCTTAAACAGACAGAGAACATCGCCGATAAAGAGAGAGAGAGAGAGAGAGAGAGAGAGAGAGAGAGAGAGAGAGAGA
This sequence comes from Procambarus clarkii, assembly GCF_040958095.1. Lineage (NCBI taxonomy): Eukaryota > Metazoa > Arthropoda > Malacostraca > Decapoda > Cambaridae > Procambarus > Procambarus clarkii. The sequence goes on along the minus strand of NC_091227.1, from coordinate 15,352,076 downwards.
GAGAGAGAGAGAGAGAGAGAGAGAGAGAGAGAGATAGAGAGAGAGAATGATGTATACCAGCGACCCTCTCAGTGAAGGATAAAGCTAGGGAGATTATCCAAGTCTGATTACCGTTTAGGTTCTCTAATTGTGTCAATTGGCCTGAGGGAAGATTTCTGATCTCGTCTGCTGTCGAAGAATTATTTAGAAACCTCGTTTTAGGTCATTTTAATGTTCCCTTCTGGGTCTTTTGGTCTTTTATATGAGATTACTTTATAATTTATATTTTTGTAATTATTATTATTTATATTTGTGAATTTTGCCACTAATTGTTCCAAATTAAACTGTTTATTATCGTCATTTGAAACTAATTTTATTCAAATGGGGGTTCATTTAAAACTATTTTGGTTCAGTTTTATTGCTGAATTCCGCCGGTTTCTTCTTCTTTTCCCCTTATGTAAAGAGAACAAGAGAGGGAAAGACGTGGAAGAAATGAAAGAGCAATTTCAGAGAGAGAGAGAGAGAGAGAGAGAGAGAGAGAGAGAGAGAGAGAGAGAGAGAGAGAGAGAGAGAGAGAGAGAGAAGAGAGAGAGAGAGAGAGAGAGAGAGAAGTAAGAGGAAGAGCAAAAGGAAGCAAATACCCAACCACTATATATATATATATATATATATATATATATATATATATATATATATATATATATATATATATATATATATATATATATATATATATATATATATTATATGTGTGTGTACATGTGTTAATAAAGTTCCTAGCTCCATATCAAGTGCTTTTTGGGATCCTCCCATATCGTGGGCGCTGGTGGCTCAGTTGGTAGGACTACGGGGCAGCTGCTTTGGTGTTTGTGGTTCGAAACTGTGATAGTCCATTGAATTCAAAGTTATTGTCCACAGCCCCACACATCTGAAAATAAAGCAAACGGCGACGTTTCGTTCCATCCCGGGACCATTAAACAAGCTGTGTGGACGAAGCGAAATCTTGACACTGGCTTTAACTTATCCTTAACTTATCTTCCTTTAATTTTAAGACAGACAGGGCCCTTAAGATATCTAAATGTCACTACAAATAAAGGTGGGGATTACGAAAAACCGAGATGTAAAAATCCTTAACGAAAATTCCAAAGAGAATGAGAATTCTCGATTGAGGATCAACATTGATCTACGGCAAATAAAACTGTAAAGAGAGGCGTGATGGTTGGCGTAAAATGTTTATCCGTCAAAAATGTGTAATATCATTCACTGTCCAATTTCCTGTCACTTTGTTCTTCCTCTCTTTATCTCTTTATCTCTCTCTCTTTCTCTTTAACCTTAGAGAGATGGTTTTAATAGCTTCATCATAGATAGTCCATAATGAAAACTAGAAACTTGGAGTTATATAGTTGATTTAACTAATAAAATATAATCCAATTAGGTATAGAGTAAAGCTGAGGCTAACTGTATTACATTATTTCACAAGTAATGTGAGAGAGAATATGCTTCACATGCGAGTGAGATTAGAACTATGTCGTATTAAGTCGCTGAACGTGTTACGTTCTCAGGATTGGTTTAGGGAGGTTGAAGCTATTACTGACAGAGCGCCTTATGTTATAATTGCCGTTTTCTCGCTGTCCACGACATTGGACAAGACTGGCAACATTGACAAACAACTTCGTTACACATTAAGATCATTGACATCTTTATGGTGGATTGGGTGTCTTCTAGCCACGATATTATGACTTTGTAGTAGGTATCCATCAGTCTCAGAAGACTATGGAGGTAGGGTAGGGTAGAGCCAGGGTAGGAAGATACGCGGGGAGAAGCTGTCACCCATGCAGCAGGGTGACATACTTTCTTCAAAAATAGAGTGACATTTGGAACAGACGAAGCCTCTGAAGGCGAAGTGTTGTCATTTACTGATTAAGACTCGTCTTCTGCTGTTGAAGATTGATGTGTTAACCTAGTATTCACCTTGTTGAGCTTTGCTCTTTCGGGCCGCCTCTCAACTCTTAATCAATCAACTGCTACTAAATATTAACAATTTTTTTTCTCTCTTTCTCGCTCTCTCCACACACACACACACACACACACACACACACACACACACACACACACACACACACACACACACACACACACACACACACACACACACACACACACACACACACACACACACACACACACACACACACTATCAGATATAGAGGTGACAGCAGAGGAGGTAATGAAACAGTTGACAACTCTAGATGCAACTAAAGCAGTTGGACCAGACAAAGTATCACCGTGGATACTAAAAGAAGCAGCACAGGCCCTCAGCGTGCCTCTGGCAATGATCTTTAATGAGTCACTTATGTCAGGAGAATTGCCCAGTTGCTGGAAGAAGGCAAATGTCGTACCGATCTTCAAGAAAGGAGATAGGGAGGAGGCACTTAACTACAGACCTGTATCACTGACAAGCATCCCCTGTAAAATACTGGAAAGAATAATTAGGCTGCGACTGGTTGCACACCTGGAGAACATTAGGTTTGTGAACAAACATCAACATGGGTTCTGGACAGGGAAATCGTGCCTAACAAACCTTCTGGAATTCTATGATAAAATAACGAGGATAAGACAGGACAGAGATGGTTGGGCAGACTGCATATTTCTGGACTGCCAAAAAGCCTTTGATACAGTACCGCACATGAGACTGCTGTTCAAGCTCGAGAGGCAGGCGGGGGTGAGGGGAAAGGTCCTAGAATGGATAAGGAACTACCTAACAGGAAGGAGCCAAAGAGTTACGGTAAGGGGCGAGAAGTCGGACTGGCGAACAGTAACAAGTGGAGTACCACAAGGATCGGTGCTGGGACCAATTCTATTTCTTGTATATGTTAACGACATGTTTACAGGCGTAGAGTCCTACATGTCGATGTTTGCGGATGATGCAAAGTTGATGAGAAGAGTTGTGACAGATGAGGATTGCAGGATCCTCCAAGAGGACCTGAACAGATTGCAGAGATGGTCAGAGAAATGGCTACTAGAATTCAACACGAGCAAATGTAAAGTTATGGAAATGGGACTAGGAGATAGGAGACCAAAGGGACAGTACACAATGAAGGGGAACAGCCTACCTGTAACGACGCGTGAAAGAGACCTGGGGGTGGACGTAACACCTAATCTATCTCCTGAGGCACATATTAATAGGATAACGACAGCAGCGTACTCTACACTGGCAAAAGTTAGAACATCATTCAGAAACCTAAGTAAGGAGGCATTTAGGGCGCTTTACACTGCCTACGTAAGGCCAGTCTTAGAGTATGCCGCCTCATCATGGAGTCCCCATCTGAAGAAGCATATAATGAAACTGGAAAAGGTTCAGAGGTTTGCAACGAGACTCGTCCCAGAGCTACGAGGGATGGGGTATGAAGAGCGCCTGAGGGAACTGTGCCTTACGACACTAGAAAGAAGAAGGGAGAGGGGGGACATGATAGGAACGTATAAGATACTCAGAGGAATTGACAGAGTGGACATAGACGAAATGTTCACACGGAATAGTAACAGAACGAGAGGACATGGATGGAAGCTTGAAACTCAGATGAGTCACAGAGATGTTAGGAAGTTTTATTTTAGCGTGAGAGTAGTGGGGAAATGGAATGCACTTCAGGAACAGGTTGTGGAAGCAAATACTATTCATAATTTTAAAACCAGGTATGATAGGGAAATAGGACAGGAGTCATTGCTGTAAACAACCGATGCTCGAAAGGCGGGATCCAAGAGTCAATGCTCGATCCTGCAGACACAACTAGGTGAGTACACACACACACACACACACACACACACACACACACACACACACACACACACACACACACACACACACACAGGAAGCAGCCTGTAGCAGCTGTCTAACACCCAGGTACCTATTTACTGCTAGGAAACAGGAACATTAGGGTGTACAGAAACTCTGCCCATTTTGTTTCTGCCATCGCCCGGGATCGAACCACAGTCCCCAGGATTACGAGCCCAGAGCGCTGTCCACTCAGCTGTCAAGCCCCTGTCTTGATATACTCGACCTTCCAGGATGGACAGAGACTTAGACTAATCAATTACTCTTATTTCGCGGTTCTGTACCTTGTTATTAGAATAAAATATGGAGGGACTGTGTTTTAGAGAGTGGTTTAAATATTTAAAAAGATTGACGTTTAGCTATAGGTCATCGAATGCCATTGCAACAACTTTAATTTTGTGTGAAAAGTGGTTTTTGCTGTTACCTATGAGCGTGTGTGTGTGTGTGTGTGTGTGTGTGTGTGTGTGTGTGTGTGTGTGTGTGTGTGTGTGTACTCACCTAGTTGTACTCACCTAGTTGTGTTTGCGGGGGTTGAGCTCTGACTCTTTGGTCCCGCCTCTCAACCGTCAATCAACTAATGTACAGGTTCCTGAGCCTACTGGGCTTTGTCATATCTACATTTGAAACTGTGAATGGAGTCAGCTTCCACCACATCACTGCCTAGTGCATTCCATTTACTAACTACTCTGACACTGAAAAAGTTCTTTCTAATGTCTCTGGCTCATTTGGGTACTCAGCTTCCACCTGTGTCCCCTTGTTCGCGTCCCTCCAGTGTTGAATAGTTCATCCTTGTTTACCCGGTCGATTCCCCTGAGGATTTTGTAGGTTGTAATCATGTCCCCCCTTACTCTTCTGTCTTCCAGTGTCGTAAGGTGCATTTCCCGCAGCCTTTCCTCATAACTCATGCTTGTGTTATGTGTGTGTGCGTGTGTGTGTGTGTGTGTATACTCACCTAGTTGTGCTAATGGGGGTTGAGCTTCTGGTCTTTGGTCACGCCTCTCTGCCACCAATCAACTGGTGTACATGTTCCTGAGCCTTTTGAGCACTATTATATCTACATACGAAACTGTATGAATTCTGCCTCCATCACATCGCTTCATAATGCATTCCATTTGTTAACTACCCTTTATGTATGTATGTGTGTGTATGTTTTTGCGCATGTGTGTATACAAACCCAGCTACATCATACATAATATGATTCAATAGCTGAATACAGTCACTGAATATGATCTTATAGAACCTCAATCCAACCCGAGACAAGCACCAACTTACGAGCTCTCGTTAGGGAAAGATGATAGTTGTATCACGTTACCCAATCAGTCTACACCTTGCCGGGGAGGCCCAGTAGTAGCATAGTAACTGAAAGGCACTCCATGTTAACAGCACGTGAAGTTGAGAACATGAAAGGGGTTTATATATCACTAGCTACCTCATTGGGATCCCTATAAACTGTAAAATGGTTGAGTATTGTAACTACAAGTTTTCCTTACTTATATATAAGGAAGTTCATCGTCTAGGATATATATATATATATATATATATATATATATATATATATATATATATATATATATATATATATGTCGTACCTAGTAGCCATGAATGCCCTTCTTGGTTAACTATGCAAGGTCCGATTTGCCTAATAAGCCAAGTTTTCATGGATTAATGTTTTTTCGACTACCTAACCTACCTAACCTAACCTAACCTAATTTTTTCTGCTACCTAACTTAACCTAACCTATAAAGATAGGTTAGGTTAGGTTAGGTAGGGTTGGTTAGGTTCGGTCATATATCTACGTTAATTTTAACTCCAATAAAAAAAATTGACTTCATCCATAATGAAATGGGTAGCTTGATCATCTCATAAGAAAAAAATTAGAGAAAATATATTAATTCATGAAAACTTGGCTTATTAGGCAAATCGGGTCTTGAATAGTAGGCTGAGAAGTGCGTTCTGGCTACTAGGTACGACATATATATATATATATATATATATATATATATATATATATATATATATATATATATATATATATATATATATATATATATATATATATATATATATATTATGTAACATTGTACCTGTGCCAGGAAAATTATCTCAACTCACAAAACTATCATGGAGTTTCCTGGATTAGACTAGCCCACTTTTTGTCCCCATTACAACACAATGGTCTGAAGAGGCTAAGTCTACCGAAGCTCTGCCAGACCCTTTTCTTATCCACAAAAGCAGCATTATACCCTCTACATCCTTACTCCGTCAGACGTCTCACTAATGCAGAAAAATCTTATTCTCATCACTTATTTCTCAAATCTTATTTTTATTTTATTTGATGTATTAATCATATTTTTGGCTAGCATTTTATGTTTACACTTGTTTACATTTTCTATGTAGTTGTAGGAAAACACAAAGAGAGGGAACTGCAATAGTGGGTTATCTTGAGGTTATCTTGAGATGATTTCGGGGCTTTTTAGTGTCCCCGCGACCCGGTCCTCGACCAGGCCTCCAGCCCCAGGAAGCAGCCCGTGACAGCTGACTAACACCCAGGTACCTATTTTACTGCTAGGTAACAGGGGCGTAGGGTGAAAGAAACTCTGCCCAATGTTTCTCGCCTGGCGCCTGGAATCGAACCCAGGACCACAGGATCCTGGGTTCCACAAGTCCAGCGTGCTGTCCGCTCGGCCGACCGGCTCCCCTTATCGCTGGGTGATACTGTTCCCGCCTACTATAAAAAAAAGAGTTGATTTTGATAGTAGACGGGAAGACAAGATGCAACAATCAGTATGACCTGTTACCTAGCAGTAAATAGGTACCTGGGTGTTAGTCAGCTGTCACGGGCTGCTTTCTGGGGGTGGAGGCCTGGTCGAGGACCGGGCCGCGGGGACACTAAAAAGCCCCGAAATCATCTCAAGATAACCTCAAGATGACATGCGTGACAATCAGTAACAGATTGTGACTTCTTCAGGCTTCGCCTTCAATGCCTGACAAAATATATACCATTAAGTTCACTATTCAAACAGAAACACACAGAAAAAAAGTCAGGATTGAACTAACTATACTTATTAAAGGAAAACATGAGGCAAGAAAGTTTCTGGAGGATGATGGCTGCTGGTTCAAGATATATTTTTTCCCTGATTGGTTCTGTAAAATTTTCTTTGTTACAAAAAAAAAGTCACATATAGGATACAAAGATGATTATCACAAGTTGTCGGGTTCCTCCAGCGCCTCAGAGTAGCGATACAGAAGGGAAATGAACTCTGCATTCAGGGTTCCTGCCCGCCATCTGAGGAGCTGGAGGAACTCGACAACTTGTGATAATCCTCTTTATATCCTATATGTAATTCCTTTTGTGTAACAAAAGTTTACATAAAGCAAATATATATGTATATACAAAAGAATAGGGATGGTAGGAGAAGAAAATATTAGCGTTCAGTGAGAATTCCACTAGGTATTCCCTGAATACTCCTTATTTTCTTTTCCGAGGCTATGGGTCTCCCACATTTCCACCAGAATAAAGAAATCAAGGTCGACAAACCACGGAAAAAAGTCAATTGGGATAATTCTGTAGGGGTCCTGGATTCTATTAATGCTGACTATTATGGGTTTAGACTGGAGCTGGCGCGTGTACAATGGATAACTTTAATCCAAGCAGGAGACTTCAGCAATACGTGATCTGACTTTGGATTATACTGATGATGAATAGTAATTCGAGTTTAAAGATATTTTTCTAAATACTAATAACTATTATTCCAGATAACTTTAGTCTAACAATAATAAATGAAAACAACTGAATAACGACTTAATAATGAATGATTGTATATGAGATTAAAGGCTTTACTTCCTAAATTTAAAGACAAGGATGGGCAAATAAATTTACGGCAATAAATGTAAAAAGTTATCTAGTCATACGAGTAATATATGTAAACAAGAAACATGGAAAAAGAAGCAAAAATAAAGTCAGAATGACAATAGGAGAGAGGACAGGAACACTGACTATTTATTGTCAGATCAACTAACATAAAATAAAAAAGAAAGCTATTCTAGTCTAATTATACTGTCTTAATATTTACTTTCGAAGAACTAAATGTTTGAATAGCAGTTGAACAAATCCATTTAGGTGGTGAAGAAGAGCTAAGCGAATGATAATAAAAAAAATTATAACAAGGAAATCTGCATAAAGTCTATTGGCCAACACATGATTGCTCCATCAATTTCCAACAACTAACATTCTCACAATTCTCTAACCAATACTTGAATCTTTCCAGTGAACTTACTTTTAAGATCCATGTCAATTGTTCAATATATCTGCAATCTTATTTTCGAGCTCGTGTCTGCTTATTCGATTTTAAACATTATTTCGTGTTTTAACTTGGTGTGATATTTCCAAAATTTGATTTATATAATCCTTCTTAAATCCTTTTATTTATGTAATCCTTCTTAAATCCTTTTACAGCTATTTGCACAATGCAATCATGTTTCCCTCCCCCCCCTTTCTCTAGGCTTTTCTAGTGAGATGAAAATTTGTTTTTGAAGCTTTTGCTCGCATGGAAGGAACCTAATTCCCTGGATTTACTAAGCTGTCTATCTATGTATACAATCAAGAGTGCTTGCGTTAATCCTGCAGAAGTGGTGCACAAAATTATGCTCAATATTCCAAGTCTCGGGTTTCATTAGAGCGAAATGAAATTGACGTATAATATTAGATTTTAACACTAACGTGTCTTTTTATAAATTCCATTATTCATTTACTCCCCTATTTCAAATATTCATAAATTTTTTGGGTCTTCATATCCATACTTATTTATGACTTATTTGCATAATTAGATTTTCCAATTTTGATATTGTTTAGCCTGTTTTTTTTATTCTTCTAACAGCGCATACATACGCATGTACGCACGCGCACATACACACACACACACACACACACACACACACACACACACACACACACACACACACACACACACACACACACACACACACACACTCAGCTCAAGAAACTGTACATCAAAAGATTGACGGTTAATAGGCAGGACCAAAGAGCCAAACTCAACGCCCGCAAGCAGAACCTGGTGAGTACAACTAGGTGAGTACACACACACACACACACACACACACACACACAGCAGGAGACAACGAAACTAAAAGGAATTGAGTGAGAGAAGCACAGAAGGAAAAGAGAGACAGGGAGAGAGAGAGAGAGAGAGAGAGAGAGAGAGAGAGAGAGAGAGAGAGAGAGAGAGAGAGAGAGAGAGACAGACAGACAGACAGACAGACAGACAGAGAAAATAGACAGAGACAGATAGAAGTACTTTGATCCCTTTGTGTGTCTGCTTCCAATATGGTTCAGTTCTCCAGCGTAGCTGTTCGGAGAAAATTTATTTATTGGACTTTGCAACTGTGAAAAAGAACTCTTCTCTTATCTGATCATTTCAAGCAAACACGCAATTTCTGAATACAGTTTTAAAGGCAAAAAAAAATGAATTGGCATATATCAAATCCTTTGGTGTGCGAAGCGAATATCAACAAATGTTAAAAGTCCTTGAACCGACATGCAGACTGAACATGTGGGCTTGGAGCGAGTTCAATGTGGGTTTTGTGGGTACCGTCAAAGTTCAGTGAGGATCGAACCTAAAGAATGAGGATTTTATTCTGGATTGGAGAGTCCGGTGAGGCTCAGTTCTATTGTACGTGTCCGGTTAAGATTCAGTTTGGTTGTACGTTGATTGGAAATGGTTTAGTGTGGATTGGAAATGGTTTAGTGTGGATTGGAAATGGTTTAGTGTGGATTGGAAATGGTTTAGTGTGGATTGGAAATGGTTTAGTGTGGATTGTAAATGGTTTAGTGTGGATTGTAAATGGTTTAGTGTGGATTGTAAATGGTTTAGTGTGGATTGTAAATAGTTTAGTGTGGATTGTAAATGCTTTAGTGTGGATTGTAAATGGTTTAGTGTGGATAGTAAATGGTTTAGTGTGGATTGTAAATAGTTTAGTGTGGATTGTAAATGCTTTAGTGTGGATTGTAAATGGTTTAGTGTGGATTGTAAATGGTTTAGTGTGGATTGTAAATGTTTTAGTTTGGATTGTAAATGCTTTAGTGTGGGTTGTAAATGGTTTAGTGTGGATTATAAATGGTTTAGTGTGGATTGTAAATGGTTTAGTGTGGATTGTAAATGGTTTAGTGTGGATTGTAAATGGTTTAGTGTGGATTGTAAATGGTTTAGTGTGGATTATAAATGGTTTAGTGTGGATTGTAAATGGTTTAGTGTGGATTGTAAATGGTTTAGTGTGGATTGTAAATGGTTTAGTGTGGATTATAAATGGTTTAGTGTGGATTGTAAATGGTTTAGTGTGGATTGTAAATGGTTTAGTGTGGATTGTAAATGGTTTAGTGTGGATTATAAATGGTTTAGTGTGGATTGTAAATGGTTTAGTGTGGGTTGAAAATGCTTTAGTGTGGATTATAAATGGTTTAGTATGGCTTGAAAATGTCTTATAGCTGTTCAGTGTGCTTTGAAAGTGTCCAGTAGAGATTCAGTGTAGATACTAAGTGTCCCGTTATAGTTCAAAGGTTTTTTTATGTGGACTGTGAAGGTTCAGTTTGAACTATTTGTATCAGAATAAGGTTCAGCGGAAATCTTTAAATTCAGCAAGTGCTTTGAGGTGTTTTGTAGATATAACTGACTACTGAAAAGTCTAGTTTGGCACCAGGATGCTGCCAGTTTTCAGTTGCATATATGCCTGGGGATATATATATATATATATATATATATATATATATATATATATATATATATATATATATATATATATATATATATATATATACCCTAAGTGATCCCTGAAAACACTCGAACCCAGGTTGCCAGGATAGAATCCAAGTACTATTCCCAGACGACCATCAATAACTATCGAGCACAGTTATTCACAGTTATATCCTCGAGAAGAATGAGCGCAGTTATTCACGAATTCTTTGAAAATTCTAGGAATGCATTGGGTACAGCACATTTTGCCTAAAGCTCGAGAGACAGACAGACATGGAGAGACAAAATGACAAACACACATACAGAGATAGAGAGAGGAAGAGAGACAAATAGAAACTGACAGACGGACAGGAAGAGACAGACTGACGGACAGGAAGAGACAGACTGACTAAGAGACAGTCAGCGATAGACAGCGAGAAACGTACAATAGAAATAGATAAACATTCCCGCAGACTGTCAGGCAGACAGAAACAAACATAGTTAGAACGACAGAAACAGTTAGAACGACAGAAACAGAGATACAAAGACTGAGACAGGCCAGGTCGACCCGGGCACCCAGAGAGAGAGAGAGAGAGAGAGAGAGAGAGAGAGAGAGAGAGAGAGAGAGAGAGAGAGTAAGGATGGGGGATGGGGCGAGAGGCAGTGAAAAAAATATATATTCTGGTTAAGATAACCCATAATTACGTTCTTTTCCTCGGATACATTACTAGTTATTTCATTGCTTAGAGTGATTGACAACGCTCTTTTTACCTTTTCTTTTTTTGAATGTCTTTTCTAAACAAGTTTAATTTTCTTTCTTATACATAATTTGTGACGCATTTTGTAATGAACTCTGAGAACATTTTTTTTAGTCAATATTGCATACAAGATAAAGTCGACAAAATCTACATAGCAGCTGAGAATGGGAAATAAAATTTAACATTGCATTATGCAGAGTTGCGAATCTTTAATCGTATTTGTTGCAATTGCAAAGCCATTTGTAGCTGATTGCTTTAATAATTTGCTCAGGCAGATAATTTGCTCAAGCAGTTATCTGCCGCTCATATTTTTAAAAAACTTTTGTATTCAGTAGGCAATTTTCATTTCTTTATATATTAATACTGTCGTTCACTAATTAGTTGGATCTAAATTCTTAGTTCTTAATTGATCTTCAGATTTATTTCGTTACGTAGAAATCTCTATCAAATAACAGTATTGCAGGTTGTTAAGTTGGATTGGCTCTCGCCTCACAGTCGGAAATCACGGGTTCAAAACCCTGGAGCCACAATGGATGGACACGTTTTCTTTCACCTAATGCATCTGTTCACCTTGTAATAAATAAGTACCCGGAAGTTATATATATATATATATATATATATATATATATATATATATATATATATATATATATATATATATATATATATATATATATTATATATATACAGGCTGCTTGTCTCCAACAATATTAATTATTATAATATGATGCATCAGAATCGAAATATTTGTGAATAATAATTTCTTCTCTCCCGACTTTTTATTTCTATAAATAAAAGCCATCAGACTTAATTTTAATCATATATACGAGTTACTCTAATTAGCATATCAGTTTATTTAATTATTGCCAACTCTACGGGATTTTCATTAAATAAGTATCGGTCGATTCGAGCGTTTGACCTCTCAGGTATTTCTCAGGTCAAAGGTGCAACAGAGTGCCAGAATGAGTTGTTAAGACTGTGTTTTACGCAATTAGTTAGTCCAACAGGCCATCCAAATTAATTTCAATCCGGCCCCATGCCCAAAACCCGTGCCCCATCGTGAGATTATCTTGAGATAATTTCGGGGCTTTTTTAGTGTCCCCGCGGCCCGGTCCTCGACCAGGCCTCCACCCCCAGGAAGCAGCCCGTGACAGCTGACTAACACCCAGGTACCTATTTTACTGCTAGGTAAGAAGGGCATAGGGTGAAAGAAACTCTGCCCATTGTTTCTCGCCGGCGCCTGGGATCGAACCCAGGACCACAGGATCACAAGTCCAGCTTGCTGTCCGCTCGGCCGACCGGCTCCCCTGAGGTCAGAGAGGCTGAGTAACTCATACATTAGTATTGCTATCGACATTGCAACCTGTAGATGCAATCTGTCCTAACAGGGGTGTCGATCAAGCCTTGAGTAATGTAGTGTTTAAATCATTAAAACACCGTTGTTTTGATGTTTCCAATCGACCTCGATTAGTTAGGTGGGCTGCTTAGGTACATCCGTTTTTGGATTAGGTAAAACTCTTCTAATTGCCATAGTGGCAGATCGTCAGAAATGACTCCTCTGTATAAAACAAACATGTTACTAGAACTTATTATTTAAAACACAAGACACCCGATGATAAATTCAAAGAATTTTACCTGGTTCGAGATTTTAACACAACTAAGTAAGTACCCTGGCATCCTTGCCAGGGTACTGCCATGCAGTACCCTGGCATGGATGAAACATTAAAAGTTGCATTAGCATCAGGAATATATTGCAAATTTGACGATATTTTTAGGGCGTATTAAAATATTCTGAGTGTAAATGTTCTTTTTATTTTTTTATTTAATATCACTGTGTATAAGTGTATGTAAATTCATTTCTTGAATACAAAATGGAGCCATTTAAACTAAATATATATATATATATATATATATATATATATATATATATATATATATATATATATATATATATATATATATATATATATATATATATATCTTTGAAATTCTCCTGAAATACTGGAGCATAGAGAGGCCAGGACGCCTCCCCGGTTAACTCACAAAATTTCTGTATACTTCGTCCGTTTTCCGAGGACTTAGAAAGTCTCAACCCCTATGTACGAAACCTCATTTACCTACCAAGACCTTAGCAATTGTCTCTAAAGTTCACCCCTACGACCCCCCAAAAAAGTACATACAAATCAATCTAAATCAGGAGTGTTGGAAAGTGCGCCTTCAGACGAGGGGGAAAGATATGCATATTGCAACCGGTTTTGTGTGATGTCAAACCATTGCAGGTTCCTGCAGGCGGTGTCTCGTACATGACTGCTGGTGGGGGGGGGGGGAGGGGGCAACAAGTGACTCGCACGCACTTAAAGATGTCGGTTTGGACATCCTCTCTGGTGGGAGAGGACGCAGAAAGGGGGGGAAATAGGGGGGGGTGGTAGCGAAGGGACGATAAGGAAAGGAGAGAGGGAAGGGATAGCGAGGAGATGACGTCGAGGGAATTTGAATGGAAACTTTGAAGATGGTTAGTGAGGATAAGATTGAGAGGAGAAGCATAAGACAGGTAGGGGAATGGCAAGATAAAATAAAGGTCAAAATGTGGATAGAAAAAAAGATAGTAATAGGAAGAAGTGGAGGAACACGAAAATAAATATAGGGTATTAGATTAAGTTAAGAGGAAGCGTGAGAGAGAAAGAGGGTAAAAAGATAGAAAAAAGAAACGAGAATAACAAAGGAATAAGACGGAAAAAAGAACCCACGAAGAGGAAAACAATTGGAATAGCACGATAGCCTTCCAGGTATCGTGTTATCGTATCGTATCGTGTTTCAACGATTGTTATATACGCCCCTAAAAAAAAATATCTGCCGCGAATCTTCAAGTCTTCGCCATCGACTTTTTATTAAATTCTTATTTCCCTCCATATAAGAAGCCTTTATATATACTTTCTCTACATAAATTCGCATATTTACCATTTAAGATTAAAGAGGAGAATGATAGAAAATGAGAGCGGAGGAAAACGAAGAGTTATTGACCAGATGTCGCAAAGTTCACAGTGGACATAATATCAAAAAGAATCAAACCCATTGAACGTCGAACCAACGTCGTTTTTGGATCGCTCTTGGATATCGAATCCACTTGGTAGAAGCCAGACAATTAGATCAATTCGCATTGATATTTTTTTTTTTGGGGGGGGGGCATGTGGAACAAAAGACCTGACACTGGCTGGAACAAATGCACAACACACTCGAAAATTACCGGTAGCAAATTGGACAAGGTTTCAGACCATCCGAGTCTCTTAAGTCATTAGACTCCGGACTGTATAATGCTTCATTACGCACCCAAGAAAGTAGCCCAATGAACAAATCCACAAGGGCCGTGACGCGGGTTCGAACCTCCGTCACGGCCCTTGTGGGTTTGTTCATTTGATGCATCACGCTATTGTGATTTCTGTGTGTAAAATAGCCCAATTTTCCTATTAAATACTCTTCTTTGTTGCCATTTCTGAGCATCAATTAGTGTTGTGTAATATATAAAAACATTGGATATAATTAATGTTCTGTCACCCTCCGTAAGCAAATCGAAGAAAATAACGTTGATATAAGATTGAAAATACGTCGAAAAACATTGATTTGGCAAGATCTGCAATGCCTGCAGATGAAGAACACGTGACAGCAGTGCAACACTTATTGACCGTGCAATGGATTCTATCACTGGAGTCCATTGCACGGCCCATCATCAATCCATCAACAGGTTCCTCATTCCATTTAGCGATCACAAAATTCTGGTTGTTGGAAATAATAACACTTCTAATGTGCTGGAAAAGGTTTACATACGGAGCTTCTTTAGGTTGATCGAGCAATACGTAATCAGGTATTTGATGTTCTTATCTACCAATCATAATCATATGTTTGATGCTGGTACATGTCATTTATAAACAGGTGTTTGAGGTTTAACGTGCCATTCATAAACACGTGTTTGAGGTTTATTGCACTATTCATAAACAGGTGTTTGAGATTTGTACAATTCCTATTAGTATTTATTGGAACCTCTTTCGCTCATTTAATAACTAGTTTCTTTATCCTTGTCGGCGTCTTCTCTATCCTTAGTTTGACGTTTGTAACTCTCGTAGGTAGTAGTGTGATAATGGGCCTCTACAGATTCCTTCATGACTACGCACTCAGGCGGCCTCTAATCTACTTTAAGCTGTTGGGCTATAATCAGCTTGGCATGTGACGTCGCTTTTGTTATAGGTACTGAGCTGTACTACAAATGACGCAGCCTGGGTCATACACACGTTGTGTTTGATGGTTAGTTCGAAATTATCTTTTTTCAGTAGGGATATAGAGTTTTCAGCTCTATCACTGTTATACAGCTTGCGCTCTCAGCTCTATCGTGTTGTATAGTTAGCACTCCCAGCCCTATTGCTGTTGCATAGATTATGTTCCCAGCTCCATCACTGTAATACAGATGGTGTTTCTGCTACGTCACTGTTGCACAGCTAGTGTTTCGAGCCTCATCAGTGTTGTACAGCTAGTGTTCCCAGCGCTGTCGTTGTTGTTCAGGCAATGTTCCAAATTTCCTTATCGTTTTACAGCTATTGATCGAAGTTTTATTCTCCTGGCTACGTTAATAAAAAAATTGCAATGAAGTTATTTTATACTGTCACCCTTTCAGCATAATTTTAGATATATTGCAGCCCTGCAAATGGGAGAATGGTCGCAAAGAAGGTGATAACAGCCGGAGGAGCATTATGTGGCTATCTTGAGGTTATCTTGAGATGATTTCGGGGCTTTTTAGTGTCCCCGCGGCCCGGTCCTCGACCAGGCCTCCACCCCCAGGAAGCAGCCCGTGACAGCTGACTAACACCCAGGTACCTATTTTACTGCTAGGTAACAGGGGCATAGGGTGAAAGAAACTCTGCCCATTGTTTCTCGCCGGCGCCTGGGATCGAACCCAGGACCACAGGATGACAAGTCCAGCGTGCTGTCCGCTCGGCCGGCCGGCTCGGCTCGGCCGTGGGGCTGCAATTGCATCACCAGTTATTTATCTCGAGTGGTGAAGGCTTTATCAAAAGTTATTATGAGTTCTAATTTCCCTTAGTTGATACGTCCAAACAATCCACCAGGTTCAAGGACTCATTGTGTATATTTCCTCTTTGCTTCTGTGTCTCTGTTATCGTCTCTATTTATCTTTGTTAATGTCTGCTTCGGTCTGTCTTTATCTGTCTCACATTAATATACAAAGGCAAATAACTTTCCTTATTTAAGGCTACTCATAGCCCAGTCGATAGAGCTTCGGTCTCACACACACGGGGTCCAGGGTTCGAGCCTCCTAGAGGCCAGGTGAGTGGAATTAACCTTTTAGTATAGAAATCCCCAGATGGGGAAACGCCGTCTTGAGCAGAGCCACACCCAACCTACAGATCATGCAATATTAAGCGAATTGCCTCCACAAGTCGTCCAAATTCCTTGTGCTGGAGAAGTGATCATTGTAAGCGGTGGGGGAAACGGGGCACTTAATTACCATGAGCGGCTCGACGTCTTCGGCCGCTTGCACGCCACCTGCCTCTAATGACGACATTAACTTCCCCCTTAAGGCTGAGGTAATCAGGCACTACGGTAATTGGATATTCGAAGACCGTGTTTGGACGACAGCAACAACAGCGGTCTTTCCCCGTCCCCTTTCCCCCCGTGACGGAGAGGACCAGGGGGGCTTCCTCTTGTGTGTGTTGGTGGGCACGAGGACGACCACAGGGCTTCCTCTTGTGTGTGTTGGTGGGCACGAGGACGACCACAGGGCTTCATCCTGGGGTGTGTTGGTGGGCACGAGGACGACCACAGGGCTTCCTCCTGGGGTGTGTTGGTGGGCACGAGGACGACCACAGGGCTTGCTCCTGTGTGTGTTGGTGGGCACGAGGACGACCACAGGGCTTCCTCCTGGGGTGTGTTGGTGGGCACGAGGACGACCACAGGGCTTCCTCCTGGGGTGTGTTGGTGGGCACGAGGACGACCACAAGGGCTTCCTCCTGTGTTTGTGTTAGTGGGCACGAGGACGACCACAGGGCTTCCTCCTGTGTGTGTTGGTCGGCACGAGGACGACCAGGGGGGCTTCCTCCTGGGGTGTGTTGGTGGGCACGAGGACGACCACAAGGGCTTCCTCCTGTGTTTGTGTTAGTGGGCACGAGGACGACCACAGGTCTTCCTCCTGGGTATGTGTTTGTCTCTGTTTTCTTACATATATGTTCTTAACCTCTATGTGTACTTATTGGTAGTGAAGCCTCTGGGGTAACACTACTACCCCCCTTTTTTACGACACTGTTGTTTCTGCTATTTAAAAGTTGTAGTTAAAAGGGTCTTATTGATCTCATTTTTTTTTTTAGTATTTGCCAATCATATTCATATTTTTTGTGTGTACTTACCTAGACAAGTTTTGGAGATTGAGCGCTAGCTCTTAAGACCCGTGTTTGAAATATTTGAAATTTAGTAACATGACTCTACTTCCCTTCGTTTTTCTTATCGTATTTATCTATATATCTGTATTGAGGAAGTTGCGATAACGTCTTAAAGTATTCGATTATTCATGAATCTTACGCTGAAAAAAGTTCTTCCTGAAATTTTACGCTGAAAAAAAGTTCTTCCTGAAATCTTCCGCTGAAAAAGTCTTCCTGAGATCTTAAGTTGGGGAAGTTTTTCCTGAAATCTTTCAGTGTTATTTAAGACACCCGATCTCCATGTTCTCTCGTTCTGTAGTTCTTCAGAATGAACATTGCTAATCTGCCTCAGTAACAATTTCCACTTGATATATCGTATATGGCATGTCTCTCCTGCTTCTTTAAGTGTCGTGAGGTCCAGTTCTCAGAATCTTTCTTCGCAGCTCGGTTTCCTATGCTCAGGTACAAGAAGTCCTGTTGAATATCTCTGATCCTTTTCTAGTTATTAACAATAGTTTTTTTGTAGAGGAAGCCTGTATATTTATATACTTTAGTGTAACTACTAACCCTTCCAAGAATGTGCCTCCCACAACAGTTACCTAGCTCCCAGGTGTTAATATATTGCTAGGTGAACAAAGGCATTAGATGAAGGAAAACGTGCCTGACCATTTCTGTCCCGCCCGGAAATCTAAACTAGGAATCCCCGATTGCGAGTCCAAAACGAAGCCTACTGAATTACAAGTACAGGAAGGATTGTATTTTTTAACTTAGTTGGAGTTACATGCCGGGGCAGCATACTCAAGAATAATTCTCACCTAAATGGATGAATGGGAGCGTAGAAAGCGAAAGCCCAGGAATTCTAAGTACTACCTGCGGCAGATCGTTAGTGAAATTCAATTTTACAAAATGTTGAAAACCGATGGTGCAAAACTGTTGGGCAACGCTACAACCCTTAACTTGTAAATCTCTATTTCGAAACCTCAATTCTCCCCAAAAATCACGAAAACACCCCCACTGGGAATTCTCCATTTTGCAAATATCCCCTCCACCCACCGTCCGCCAACCCAGGCCTTTTGTGGTACCCTGAAACTCAATCTGCAATATTGCAAGCTGTCGAAGAGCCAATGAGAATAAACATATCGTGAGCGTGGCGAAAAAGTTCGCCTTAGTGGTGCACTTTAACTTACTTGTATCGGAAACGTAAACCTTCCCATTATCATAATCACCATTACTCTATTTCTCATTGAGTCAGGCAGCCGACTAGGAAAGCACTCAACACTAGGAAAGTTTCTCAACACTAGGAAAGTTTCTCAACACTAGGAAAGCACTCAACACTAGGAAAGTTTCTCAACACTAGGAAAGTTTCTCAACACTAGGAAAGCACTCAACACTAGGAAAGTTTCTCAACACTAGGAAAGCACTCAACACTAGGAAAGTTTCTCAACACTAGGAAAGCACTCAACACTAGGAAAGTTTCTCAACACTAGGAAAGTTTCTCAACACTAGGAAAGTTTCTCAACACTAGGAAAGTTTCTCAACACTAGGAAAGTTTCTCAACACTAGGAAAGCAGTGTTGAGAAACAAGATTAAAGGTACTCAAAGGGCAACCCATCCTTCACAAATTATGATAATTTATTGTACTTTTTAGTACTATAAAAAACTATGAATGGAATGTAGAAAATGTAAATTTTTCTACTGAAAAAAAAGGTCCACGTTTTGTACTATTGAAATTAAATTGGATTTAGCAAAAGTGTGAAACAGACTAGTGATAATTATAACATAGCCTGCCTTAGGCCCCATTAGAGAATCCTAGGCCTACAAAAGATGGATCCACTTGTCATATTTTCCTCACTAACTCGCGTCAGATTTAATTATCACCAATCACACAATATCTAAGACATCCAATATAGTTTGGATGTCACAGTTTTAAGCAACTCAACTCAACAGATGTCACAACTCAACACAATTTTAAGCTTCCATGTGTAGAGTTCTTCCTGAGAAATCAAATTTAAAGACATTTTCACTCTCCATTACCTACTCTACATCTCACATAGTCAGATGGGTTAAACATTATTTGATCTGGCCAGTTACTGGGTGGATGACCTAGATGACTAGGGGAGGGGGGATTTTGATGTGGCTAACAGACTTCTAGTTTTTGAAAATGGGAAATAAATCTAAATAAACTCAAGGGTGTTCATTTTGCCTCCATATATGAGGAAAGTTGCTTACTCTCTTTCTTGGACTCATCGTCATAACTCTGTTTCAGTTTTCTCAGATATTCTCCTTCCCAGATATATTTGTTCACTTTATTTTGTGTAAACACTTCCTTGAGTTGCTCAGACGTCATTTCATTCAAGTTCTTCGAAGTAAGAACTTGACGAAACAAAGAGAACTTCGAAGAAGTTGACCTTGTTTCCTTGTTAACCTTGTTGGTAAGCAAGGTAAAAGAAGAAGTTTTAAGTTCAAAGAAAAACCTCTTCGAAGTTTACCTTGAATTTTTACGACAAGATTTTTCATGCTGGCAGATTCCACTCACAAAAGGCGCTCTGATTGCTCCCTTTGGTCACGGTATTGGACGCAACATCTGCGAAAAGACAATCCTATGCTAATTGGCCAACTAAAAGAAAAAAAGGTAAATAAATGAATCATACTCAAAGCGAATTAAACATGGTCTAAGTGCTTAAGAATTACTAAAAGCTACCAAGTAAAATTAAATCTTTGTAAGATCAGGATTCAAGCATCCTCGTGGTATTAAGGGAATTGTGTGGCAAGGTCATTTGACCTAGAGAGTTGGCAGATGTAAACAATTACCAGTGAAGTTAGTGACAGGCTGTAATCCCTGTCAGAAGACAATCAAGTCCAACAACAGAACTTGAACAGCGTAAGTAATTGCTGGCATCAGGTATCATTAAACAACTCAAAGTTATACGATAAACTTTCAATTGATGCTTTCTCTCTGTCTCTCTGTCTCTCTCTGTCTCTCTCTCTCTCTCTCTCTCTCTCTCTCTCTCTCTCTCTCTCTCTCTCTCTCTCTCTCTCTCTCTCTCTCTCTCTCTCTCTCTCTCTCTCTCTCTCTCTCTCTCTCTCTCTCTCTCTCTCTCTCTCTCTCTCTCTCTCTCTCTCTCTCTCTCTCTCTCTCTCTCTCTCTCTCTCTCTCTCCCCCCCAACGCTACTTGCTGCTAATATTACTCTCAGAGGTTTTATCTTTTTCTTTCTCGGCTTTTTTTTCTACTTGTGCTCCCTTTGTTCTTCCTTCTCACTCTTCTTGCTATAAAAAGGTAGGAGGGAGAGAGAGAGAGAGAGAGAGAGAGAGAGAGAGAGAGAGGAAAGAATGAGACAGAGAAATGTAGAGGGAGTGTAAATCTGAGACAAAGGGAGACGAAAAGAGAGAGAGAGAGAGAGAGAGAGAGAGAGAGAGAGAGAGAGAGAGAGAGAGAGAGAGAGAGAGAGAGAGAGAGAGAGAGAGAGAGAGAGAGAATAAAAGAGAGCCAGAGACACTGATAAAAATGCCTACTCTTCCTTATATAGAATCTTATATGAACCAATATTACACTAAAATATAAAAAACATGCATAATTAAATTTTTAGAGACTTCTAGAAAACGGATA
>NC_091227.1:15313237-15328237 GCF_040958095.1 Procambarus clarkii | reverse complement strand
AAGTGCGTTCTGGCTACTAGGTACGACATATGTATATATGTATGAAAGAGAATGTGTATTCATGGTTGGAAGCCAGATGAATGTAACTAACCTCACTCAGCTTTTCAATAAGAATGGTCTGCGGGTACTGAACTGACGTAGACTAGTCATTGAAATGCTTAAGAAAATACCAGCATTTATTGAGACCCCCCACCCCCCTCTGTGTGATTTTTATTGAGTCTTGTGTGAAATAATTGGTGCATTTTCCCTAGATTTTCTAGGCCTTCATAATATATTTTTTGAGAGACCAATAGTTTTGTCTGTGCTTGGTAATATAATATTATCTGAGAGAATGGAAAGATGTGTAGATAAGGAAGGGAAGGGATAAAAGGGAAAGGGAGTAACGAACAGGGGTGAGAGTGGGGAGAAGGACGGTGGGAGAGGAAGAGTGTGGATTAGGGACGATGGGGAAAAGGGGTAGAATGAGAGGGGGGGAAGAGACCCGGGTGCTGCCGGGTAGGTTCTCTCCCTCTCTCCTTCTGAACAAAATGAACAAAAAACCTAAACACGACACACTTTCTAATGTTAGACAAACCTACAGCCAAAAAAAAATAATAATATTCTCAAAATACAATTCTTTAAGTATTAACAAAATTCATTATTATAAAAAGGAATACACTACCAATTATTTTAATTAAATATACTAATATATACAAATAATATACCAACATGATATTTTAATGTATTTTCGTATTCAGTATCTGGAATTACTGCTTAATACTGTAATTTATATGCGTAAAGTAAAATAATATGACTACGTTTTACATTTTTCAAAAGACAAAAATTATTTAAGTTAGTTTCATAACACCTACATAAAAGCTATTAGTTATGTATACAGCAGTAATTAAAAACAAATGCCAGAGAGATGAAAGGGCAATTGGTTTCGAGATTGTAACCTAAACCACCGATTCTTTATACACATTCATAATATAGAATCAGACCGAATCATAATATAGAACTCACTGAATCGGTGAGAGAGAGAGAGAGTTTCCGAACACACGCGAGCAACAGGAGACTCCGCTTCAGAGCCTTTCACTTCTCACATACAAATCTGGACATTAATATCTTACTTCGATTTATGCAAAGCAAATCTATTTGCTTATAGCAGTGTGTCGCTGCTGCAATTCCCTTGCTATCTCCCACTGGTGTTTACGAGGGTATGTTCCAACTGAAATGGTGATCCTCAAATCTACGTGCACCACTAGGGTAAATGGACTTTGGCAGGACTTGAGCAAGTTCTAAATAATACGTCAGCCACACGTTCGAAGTTGCAGATCTATCACAACTCGTAGGAAGTTCGAACATATTGCATAATTTGAGTGCGTGTGTGTTATTGTGCGTATACATGTATTTCCAGAGAGAAGGTTTCAGCTGCTGGGACCCCGAAGTGTATTCGCTAATTGCAGTGGTTCTTGGATGTATATGTTGATTAACGCACAATTGGAGTTTTCTCAGCTCATTCCACTTACAGGCTTTTCCTACAGCGGATAAAAGCTGTCTTATAGCTTATCTCAGTTTCTACTTATCTCAGTTTCTACTTATCTCAGTTTCTACTTATCTCAGTTTCTACTTATCTCAGTTTCTACTTAGCTCAGTTTCTACTTATCTCAGTTTCTACTTATTTCAGTTTCTACTTACGCGCGTGTGTGTGTGTGAGTGAACTCACCTAGTTTTACTCACCTAATTGTGCTTGCAGGGTTGAGCTCTGGCTCTTTGGTCCCGCCTCTCAACTGTCAATCAACTTTTCTTTTTCCACACACACACACACACACACATATACCACCCCAGGAGCAGCCCGTAGCAGCTGTCTAACTCCCAGGTACCTATTTACTGCTAGGTGAACAGTGGTATCAAGGTGACAGAAACTCTGTGCATTTGTTTCCGCCGGCGCCGGGGATAAAACCCGAACCCTTAGGACTACGAATCCCGAGCGCTATCCACTCAGCCACTAGGCCCGATGTATTTAACTATGGGGCCACCACTATAGGCGTCTGTGAGCGATAGTTTGCATGTCTGAATTTATGCAATTAAACATATAACATCGAGTTTCTGCGTGTATTTTTATCTCCTTTTATTTAACTTTTTAAAATAACAATACCTCATATTTTTAATTTGTTTTTATTGCCATAGAACAAAGCGAACGTTGGACTATTAACTGGTTCTCTGTCCTGTCCAAAAATGAATAATGAGTCTACATAAACCATATATATTTCTATTCATTTAATAGCTTATTTTAAATGGCTCACCAGGCCCCCTCTCCATATAAACTAAATTACAAATTTCATTACCGGAAAACCTATTCTGTTATATCACCTATTTTTTTACACATTTTTCACTTCACTTACGTAATTGGTAATAGGAATTTTTAAATAATATTTTCCCAGGGTGAACGCACTTACCAAGCCTGTATATCATTCCCAAATCATGCCGACTTTGTTTACATTATTAAATATATTACGAGTTTGGTTTGGAGTCGTCTTAACCCAAGATTGTTATTGACCATCTAGTAGGGCTTTGGGCCTCATCAGTTGTTTACTAAATGTTAGCTTAGTCGTAAGGATTGAGGGGAAAATGTACACCTTACCGAACTGGATGCCTAAAGATGTGATTCGAACAGCGGCCGTCAGCAAAGGGTTGTTCGAGAAATATTCGAAAGTCCTCATTTGTGTATCGTGTGTAAACTGTTTCTCGTTCATAAACTGGGAGTTTCGTGGTTGGCTTATGAGTATATAGTCTTTGTTCATGAGGACACGCTGCTCCAGTGGGACTATATCCCTGGAAACACAAACCGAAATTGTCTCTATTTTCCGCTTGTTACAACTTGTATAAAGTTGTTACATCTTGGCTTAACGTGTTTATGACGTATTAGAACGTTGTTACAACTTGCTATATTGGTTATTACAACTTTTAAGGAGGTGTTAAAACTTGTTCGAACGTTGTATCAACGTCGTAGTTTCGGTGTGTGTTTGGCGGGATATTAACCATCAACTTGATAGGTTGTTGGACTGTTTATACTCCTACGTTCTGGGAAGACTTTTGCCTTCCCAGAAGTCTTTCCAGACTTAAAATTTGACTTAAGTCACATATCATCTTGCTTCTTGAAAGTTTTTCATATTTTTGTTCTTTAAGAAATTTCTCTTTGGGAAGTCTTTGACATTTTTTACTGATTCTTCTATCTAGTAGTTTTGTGAATGAGTGAACTGAACAAGACGTGAGTTAGTGTACCGAGTGTGTTATTCCTTATTCAGCTTAATCTTTCACTAAAGTACTTAACAGGTGAATCATTAAACGATGTTAATAACTGACTAAATAGTACTCAACATGATTCAAAGTTACAAACTGGGACCTATCTTGAGGTTATCTTGAGATGATTTCGGGGCATTTAGTGTCCCCGCGGCCCGGTCCTCGACCAGGCCTCCTCCCCCAGGAAGCAGCCAGTGACAGCTGGCTAACAGCCAGGTACCTATTTTACTGCTAGGTAACAGGGGCATAGGGTGAAAGAAACTCTGCCCATTGTTTCTCGCTGGCGCCTGGGATCGAGCCCAGGACCACAGGATCACAAGTCCAGTGTGCTGTCCGCTCGGCCGATCGGCTCCCTATGAGCATTAGTTGAGCATTAGTTAACAACCCTTGTTCCCTACACAAAGTTCGTTATAATACTAAACAGACATAGTACATTAACGAGCTGTATCGTTAGTATATTAACCCATTAGTTACCGCCCTTACATTTCCCTCCCTATATAATCTCAAGAAACGATGAATTCGTTATCTCTAATGTAACTGGTATTGCGTTTTCTTTTTGTTTTAATCTTGCGTACGCTCAGTCTGGCCAATTTTTATTATTTGAAAATATATAGATATTACAATTTAACGTGATAAGTCAAAGTACATTAATTACATGTATGACATGTGAATGGCGCAAATATAAGCTGTATTTTGAACCTCTAAGAGAAAAATATTTTAAGTAAAACCGAAGATATATTAAGTTTTATGTTTGATTCATCGCTCGTCACGCTCGGAAATGATCGACGGATGCTGTTATTGTTGTTTTAGATTCAACTACTGGGAACAAAAAGTTCCAAGTAGCACGGGCTACGGTGAGCCCGTAACTTACCTGGCACAGGAGCGGGGCAAGTAGCACGGGCTACGGTGAGCCCGTAACTTACCTGGCACAGGAGCGGGGCAAGTAGCACGGGCTATGGTGAGCCCGTAGTGGGCTTACCTGGTACAGGAGCGGGGCAAGTAGCACGGGCTATGGTGAGCCCGTAGTGGGCTTACCTGGTACAGGAGCGGGGCAAGTAGCACGGGCTATGGTGAGCCCGTAGTGGACTTACCTGGCACAGGAGCGGGGCAAGTAGCACGGGCTATGGTGAGCCCGTAGTGGGCTTACCTGGTACAGGAGCGGGGCAAGTAGCACGGGCTATGGTGAGCCCGTAGTGGGCTTACCTGGCACAGGAGCGGGGCAAGTAGCACGGGCTATGGTGAGCCCGTAGTGGGCTTACCTGGTACAGGAGCGGGGCAAGTAGCACGGGCTATGGTGAGCCCGTAGTGGACTTACCTGGCACAGGAGCGGGGCAAGTAGCACGGGCTATGGTGAGCCCGTAGTGGGCTTACCTGGCTCAGGAGCGGGGCTGTGACTCTGAGTCGACGGATCATTTCCGAGCTCGGAAATTCTACAATTTGAGACCCTTGATTTGGATTGCATTTCTGCTTTCGATGGACCTCACTCTAGGAATATCAAAGAGATATTTGTTTCTCGTGTGGTGACCGTGAGTTCTGTTACAGCCTTTTTGGAAACGCTTAAGGTTAAGAGTGACACTGCACTTCAGAGTTTAATAGATATAGAGAGCACTTGAGAGTAGAGACTTGATATTTAATATGTTCAAGGAGTTCAATAAGGAAGCAGAGTGGTGTCTGTGAGTGGAATTTGTGATTGTTTTAATTACTGATTTTTGTTGATTAATTAAGGATTGGAAGTAATTAAGAGTGGTGGATCCCTAGGCATAGATGGGATATGGATATATGAGTAAATAATACAGAGTAACTAGGCATACTTGCCCCGCTCCTGTGCCAGGTAAGTTACGGGCTCACCGTAGCCCGTGCTACTTGCCCCGCTCCTGTGCCAGGTAAGTTACGGGCTCACCGTAGCCCGTGCTACTTGCCCCGCTCCTGTGCCAGGTAAGTTACGGGCTCACCGTAGCCCGTGCTACTTGCCCCGCTCCTGTGCCAGGTAAGTTACGGGCTCACCGTAGCCCGTGCTACTTGGAACTTGTTCCGAGTAGCTGAATCTATAACAACAACAACAACAGTAACTAGGGCAGGGCGAGAATCATAATATCTGACTGTGGGGAGAATGCCTACTGCTTTAGAAACCCCTTTTAGCATTTTTATGTATATTACAATGAAAATTTAGTTTGTTGTGAATGTGAACAACGAGGCAATTCCCATTTAGAATATAGAAAAAGGTACTTCTTCCCATCTTTAAATACGGCTTCGAAAAAATGGAAGGAAAACCTGATTATAATTTATTCCTATTAACTACACTGAACTCGTCTAACGGAGCGTATTTGCAATCAAGCATTTCCAAGGGTTAGTGTTATGACTCGTATACTTGGGTTAAGAAAAGTCCCAAACACCAAACAATCTTCCTATGTGTGAACGGTAGAGTGATATAATCTATTATTAAAATTACAATACTAAGTCTTACGTTATTGTGGTATAAAGACCAGAGTGTCAACTTGGAAAAGTTCGCGGACTGACATCCTTACACGTTGATTTACAAGACTGTTTAAACTCTGTCTAATAATATTGTAACTACAAATTGTACCGTTTAGGTGCAATTGTACCGCAGGAACACATAAGTACCAAAGTACCGAGTGCTTCATACCGCACCCTGACAGGGCGGGTAAGAACTACCGCTCTACAAATTCTCGTACGCCAGCAACTGGGAGTCAGCGGTTGGTCAACGGGAGCCCGGCCAGTGTTTACAACCATCCGCTGAGTTATTCTCATTTACGTTAAAAGGACGAAATACTTAATGCAGATTCCAACACATGAAGTAAGCTGAGCACGTGGTCGATGTTTTGATGCTGGGCTGTGATGAAACATCACCTGGTTTTACCTGAGGTTTATTAATAGATTCATTGGAAACTGGTAAGATGGATTGTTTGGCCCGTCTAGTCTGGCGGATCACTCCAGTATGACATTAATGGTGACGAGTGATGGCTGTGTGGTGAGGACTGACAGACACATCTCACATGTATCTCAAAATCTTCCCAAGTGTTCGGTCACACCGAGTGATGAAGACTGGATGTTGTTGTATTTATACAACTGCGTGTTAACCCCTATTGTATGCACGAGATTACAGTGTTGCAGTTTACGGTCGCGAGCATTTTTATCATTAGTTTCGTGTCTAGTAAAATCCTGAAAGTGTATTGTGGAGAATAGCAAGACACTAAGGCAGGACACGCCGCTGCCAAATGTTAACGTGACTATATGTTAATTCTTAGAAAGTTTAGTGATTTATTGGGGAAAAAAAGGTGGAAACTGGCCTTTATTGTTGTGGCAAAATTACGTACTTGTTGGAGACTTTCAGTTCTTGTAGTGTTTCTCGTCTTGTAGTGGATAGTGAGTGATTGTGAGTGATTCGTGAGTGTTGGAAACACCACTTTTGTTTGTGTTCGCGAGAATGTGTTGAGTAGTGTTTACGCTGACCCCACTACGGACAGTGCTGACCCCACTATGGCCAGCGCTGACCCCACTACAGAGAGCACTGACCCCCGCGTCTGACCCCACTACGAACAGCTCAACCATCCTTCAGGAGAAGGTAAGCATCACCTCGACCCTCAAGGGTGACCTTCGTCTCCGTCTCCTGCATACCAACATGGAGATGGATGTGACCATTCATATGTTATGTATGTGATATATGATTATATTGTATATATGAATTTCAATAGGTATATTAATAATTACTTTTTCTGTCATTACAGGTAAGGCTTTTTTAGCTCATCGCGGGACACAACTCCACCAGCTTAAGGTATGTTCCTGTTTCCTTTTCTTTCCGGTGCGAAAATATCCGAAAATTTCCGAAAATTTGTTGTTTTCAACAATATATTGCAGGACAGGCCGTTGCCATGATAATTATTGATAAATATCATAGCCCTGTCATTTGTACTGGGAGGGGTCTAAGGCCCCCCCTCTTTTACTGGTCCAGGGGGGGTGCCGAGCCCCTCTTTTACTGGTCCAGGGGGGCGGGCGCCGAACCCCTCTTTTACTGGTCCAGGGGGGCGCCGAGCCCCTTTTTTACTGGTCCTAAGAGCACCGAGCCCCCTCCTCGTCGTCCTGGGGACGACGAGGCCCCCCCAGCTTTACTGGTCCTAGGGGCGCTGAGCCCCTCTCCCCATTTAATGGTCAAGGGGGCACCGAGGTTACCCTCTTTTACTGGTCCAGGGGGCACCGAGGCCCCCCCTTTTATTGGTCCTGGGGGCACCGAGGCCCCCTTTTATTGGTCCTGGGGGCACCGAAGCCCCCCTTTTACTGGTCCAGGGGGCACCGAGGCCCCCCTTTTACTGGTTTTCGGGCGACGAGCCCCCCCCCCCCCCCCTTTTACCTGGGGGCGCCGGGAAATGTTCGAAACAGGTCTTGTGTGAACACTGCTCACGACACGTTAGCGAGCACGTGGTGAGTAGTGTTGACCCCTGACCCCCGTGTCTGACCCCACTACGGACAGCGCTGACCCCCCGCGTCTGACTCCACTACGGACATCACTGACCCCCGTGTTTGACCCCACTACGGACAACGCTGACCCCCGCGTCTGACCCCACTACGGACATCGCTGACCCCCGCGTCTGACCCCACTACAGACACCTCAACCATCCTTCAGGTGAAGGTAAGTATCACCTTGACCCTCAAGGGTGACCTTCGTCTCCGCCTCCTGCATACCAACATGGAGATGGATGTGACCATTCATATGATATATATGTGGTATATGATCATAATGTATATATAGGAATTTCAATAGGCACAATATTAATAACTTTTTCCTGTCATTACAGGGAAGACTTTTTTTTAGCTCATCGCGGGACACAACTCCACCAGCTTAAGGTACGTTCCTGTTTACTTTTGTTTCTGAAAATGTGTTGTTTCAACAGAATATTACAGGACTTGAAGATGCTGTAATATAATTGTGGGGAAATATTATATCCCAGTAATTTGTCCTAGGGGCACCGATTCACCCCCTTTTATTGGTTGTCGGGGCACCGAGACCCCCCTTTTTATTGGTCCTAAGGGCGTCGAGGACCCCCCTCCCCTTTATTCTTATTGGTCCTAGGGGCGCCGAGGTCCCACTTTTTACTAGCCCTGGGGGCGCCGAGGTCCATGCTTTATTACCTGAATTTACATGAGGGCCACTAATACTGGTGGCTTTAATGAGGGGCAGGAAACCGGCTGCTTGTCAAAGGTCACC
Organism: Procambarus clarkii; assembly: GCF_040958095.1. Lineage (NCBI taxonomy): Eukaryota > Metazoa > Arthropoda > Malacostraca > Decapoda > Cambaridae > Procambarus > Procambarus clarkii. The sequence goes on along the minus strand of NC_091227.1, from coordinate 15,319,734 downwards.
CCATTCACCCTGGTGATCTTTTCCAGATGTATTTTAAACCGTAAACAAAACGTTATAGCAGAGTTTTGGCGGTTTACAGATTAGTCGGGTATGAGATTCCACTTGCTTACAACCCTATGGGTGAAAAAGCATCTGTTTTCTGTCTTCATTGTGGTGTGTTGAGCTTGTACCCGTTGCTCCTCGTTCGTGGTGCTTCTGACCTTTTGAAGAAATTGGTAGGACTGACTTCCCTAAATTGTTCAGTATTTTAAAGGTCTCGATGAGATCCGCCCTGTTATGCCTGTTTTGCTGTGTTGTTAGATCTGGGGCCCTCAACCGTTGCTGATACGTGCGATGACTAACCTCTGGGATGATTTTGGTTGCCCGGTGTTGCACTTTCTCCAGAGCAGCTATGTCTTTCTGAAGATGAGGTCTCCAAGCCTGGATGCAATAATCCAGGTGGAGGCGCACAAAAGACATATACAATTGAAGGATTACTTTCGTTTCCTTGAAGGTAAAGGTACGCTTGATTATTCCTAGGGTTTGGTTGGTTTTTTTACTGCCGCTTTCACGTGTTGTGTAACTTTTAGTGAATGGTGCATTCAGATTGCAAGGTCTTTTTCCTCATCTATCTGTTGTAAGATAGTGCTATCAATTTGGTAGTTGCCACGTGGATTGTTGTACCCCATATACAAGGTCTTGCATTTATCAATTAAAAGGTATTTGCCAGTCATCTGACCATCTGTGGAGTTCATGTAGATCTCTTTGTAAGGTCTCAATATCACCCTCACTTCCCACTTTGCCATAGATCTTAATGTCATCTGCAAATCTGATGATGTTGTTTGTAATATTCTCATCTATGTCATTGATGTATATGACAAAAAGTCTTGGCCCCAAAATGGACCATTGTGGTACCCCATTTAGCACATTTCTCCAGTCAGATTCATTCCCATTCAGCACGACCCTTTGTTTTCTATGTTTCAACATTTGTTTTATACATTTTAGTATTCTCCTATTTATTCCATGGGCCTGTAGTTTCCTTGCCAGTCTCTCATGTGGCATCTTGTCAAAAGCTTTAGCAAAGTTGACCAGACCACACACTAGAAGTTGAAGGGACGACGACGTTTCAGTCCGTCCTGGACCATTCTCAATCGACTTGAGAATGGTCCAGGACGGACCGAAACGTCGTCGTCCCTTCAACTTCTAGTGTGTGGTCTGGTCAACATACTTCAGCCACGTTATTGTGACTCATCGCCTGCTTTAGCAAAGTCCTTTTACGCTATATCTACCGCAAGTCCTTTGTCTGAATAGCGGGTTACCGTTTCCGGAAAGGTGAGCAGGTTAGTGAGGCAGGATCTATTTTTAACAAACCCATGTTGTGTTGATTTTACAAGATTGTTCTCTGTGAAATGTTTGATGATTCCTTCCCTTACGATTCTTTCCATGAGCTTGGAGATGTGTGATGGTCAAGCTGATTGAACGGTAGTTTTCTGCCGAGCTCTTTCTACCTTTTTTTGAAAATAGGGGTAACATCTGCATAGTTCCAATCCAGGGAAACAATCCATTGGTCCAGGGATTTTCTGAAAAGGAGTTTCAGTGGTATTCATAGTGCATTTGCCAGTTTCTTTATGACGTTGGATTGAAATCCATCCACATCTGGGGCTTTTGAGTCTTTTAGTTTCTCAATGTTCTTCCTGATTGTGTCGCATGTTTCCAACGGTGACTGTTGGAAACAGAATTTTTGTGAACACTGCTCACATGTTAGTGAGCACGTGGTGAGTAGTGTTGACGCTGACGCCCTTATTTGACCTCACTATGGAGGGCGCTGACCCCTTCGACTGACCCCCTTTGACCTCTCCTTCAGGTGAAGGTAAGCATCACCTCGACCTTCAAGGGTGACCTTCGTCTCCGCCTCTTACATACCAACATGGAGATGGATGTGACCATTTATGTTATATATGTGCTATATGATTATAATGTATATATAGGACTTTTAATAGGCACAATAATAATTATTTTTTCTGTCATTACAGATAAATCTTTTTTATAGCTCATCGCGGGACACAACTCCATCAGCTTAAGGCTTAAGGTACGTTCCTGTTTCCTGTTGTTTCCAAAGATTTTTTGTTTTCAACAAAATATTACGTGACAGGCAGTAACAATATAACAATATAATTATGGGTAAATATCAGTTTCCTGTCATTGGTCCAGGGGGCGCTGAGGCACCCTCTTTTATTGACTCTGGGGCGCCAAGTACACTTTTATTTCGTCACGTTGATTCCACGAGTATTTTTTAAGTTGAGATCATGTCCCTCCAGCTGTTGATTCCACGAGTATTTTTTAAGTTGAGATCATGTCCCTCCAGCTGTTGCCTTCAATGACATGAACTTCAGTTTCATTAGTTTTCCCTTGCAAGTTACTCCCTAAAACTCTCGTACCAGCCTTGTATTATGGGGGTGTGAAGGGAAGGGAACGCCTCCGGGCTAGAGCTGCATAATATAAAGCGTCTGACGTTCGTGATGTCCAATTTTTTTATTTTAAAATATTTCAGACGACGAAGGTCGTCTGAAATATTGAGAGTTACACTTGATGGTCAGTGTTGGGTGCTTGTTCTTGAAGGGAGGTGCAGTTTGTGTGAAGGTTTTCTCCTTCTGTTGTCTTCAAGAGTAGTGATGTTGGGAGACGCGTCACAACATCAGTGTTGACAGTGAGGTAAGAAGGCTTGAGTGTTGTGTCTCAGAGTCAGACAACAATCAACATTCCTTCAATATTCGTGAGTGTATGAGGTAGTTACAGAGCTCAAAGTATCTCATACCATTTGTACTGAAATTATTTACTCCAGAGCAATTACAGATATAGTGAAAATGTGTTCTAATTTGTTGATATCATGAATCGTTATCTCTTGCTTTCTCTCCTTTGAGTGTCAGTGACTGGTTTTCTGCCATATCTAATTTCCTGAAAAGTGTTCCCTTTACAAGAAAAAACTGTATTATCTAGGTCAAAATTGTGCAGAATGTATATTGAAATAATAAATTTCAACCAGTCTCCGTGGTGTAGTGGTAAGACACTCGCCTGGCGTTCCGCGAGCGCTTTGTCATGGGTTCGTATCCATGCCGGGGAGGATTTACTGAGCGCAAATATTTAACTGTAGCCTCTGTTTAACACAACAGTAAAATGTGTACTTGGGCGTAACAACGATTCTTCGCGGCGAGGATCGTATTCCAGGGACCTGCCCGAAACGCTACGCGTACTAGTGGCTGTACAAGAATGTAACAACTCTTGTATATATCTAAAAAAAAAAAAAAACAGTATATGATGTGTGTATAAGATATCCTGACTTGAGTGCACGCAAAATTTACAATAAGAAAACGTCATTCCAGTTACATTTGAGAAAACAAATTCATTGTTTCGGGAAATTATTTGGAGATGGAAATATAAGAGAGGTAATTTGTGTATTAATATACTGTGTAGTTCATTAATGAACTTTGTCTGTGTAGTATTATAGAAAACTGTTTATTTGGAGGCCGGGAGTTGTACTCAGCTGGAGTACAACCAGCTGAGTACAATTGGGTGAACTGAGGACATTAACACTATATAAAGCCCTGACAGATACGGTATTCCCTTACGGGGCTCACTATAGCCCGAGCTAAATGGAAATTTTGTTCCGAATTGATGTATCTGAATCAACAATACAGTATTCCTAAACATTACATAGAGAACTGACAGATACAGTATACACAAACATTACATAGAGTATCGTCTGATGTAGCATACAGAAACATACAATATCGAGATATACAGTATACACAAACATTACATAGAGTATCGTCTGATGTAGCATACAGAAACATACAATATCGAGATATACAGTATACACAAACATTACATAGAGTATCGTCTGATGTAGCATACAGAAACATACAATATCGAGATATACAGTATACACAAACATTACATAGAGTATCGTCTGATGTAGCATACAGAAACATACAATATCGAGATATACAGTATACACAAACATTACATAGAGTATCGTCTGATGCAGCATACAGAAACATACAATATCGAGATATACAGTATACACAAACATTACATAGAGTATCGTCTGATGTAGCATACAGAAACATACAATATCGAGATATACAGTATACACAAACATTACATAGAATATCGTCTGATGTAGCATACAGAAACATACAATATCGAGACATACAGTATGCACAAATCAGTATATTCAAGGAAGCACAAGAATCAGTGACTGCAGCTGCAGGATCTTCATTAACGAACGCTGAATGGGTATTAGTGTCCTGTGTTGTTGTTATAGATTCAGCTACTCGGAACAAGTTCCAAGTAGCACGGGCTATGGTGAGCCCGTAGTGGACTTACCTGGCACAAGAGTGGTGCTGAGGGGGGTGATTAGTGTCCTGTTACAGCTCAGCTTTATTTACTGGAAGGAGAAGAATTATGGAGGAGAGACGAGGGAGATGGGATAGAGGATAAGCGTAGGGGATAGTGAATGATAAGTGAAGGGGATAGAAAAGTGAGGAGGGGGAATAGGAAGAAGGGGAGAACATCAGATGGGAAGGGGAAGAGGGGGTGTAAGCAACACTTTTACACACTAACTTCTTGACTCCCCTGGGTTAACTTCCCCTAATATATTACCCATCACAAGCCCGACTCGCAAACTTCCACCTCGGAAAGATGAAGACTTTTATCTACTCGAAATGGATGACGTTGGGGAAGGGTGGAAGAGGCTAGGAAGGTGAATTGGGATGAAAAGGGCGACGATGAATAGCAAAACATATCAATACGCTAAATTTTTTAATAGCAAAATAGGTGGAATCGAACCAGCGTCCAGAGTAACCTTTAAATTCCACCTGGGTCTTTGTGTGGAATTTAATTCCACAGATAATTATATAATTTTTGTCGATGATTTTAAGATTACAAGAAATATGTAATCCACAGTATTTAATTCATGCAGTCATTGTAATTTACCGTAAAGACACCTCAATATACATCGAAAAAGAACCGTAATGAAACAAGAAATATCAGTGAGCGCTTTCGTCCCAATCAAGGAAAGTCATTAGACTGATGAAACAAGGGAATGGAGAACCATCTTAGGACGAACGTGAAATAAGACAAACAGGCATAACCAACAGTTAACTAAACAAAGTGTTAAATCAATGATTCTAACATGAATATTCTCTATATTCAATATGTTCTTCACGTGAGGGTTTCGTTGAACAGGTGAACATTTTCAAAGGCAGAGAGGAAGAGAAATCAAGTTAACATTAGCAAGGTATATATAAGCAAGACGAATGTGGTTACCTTGAGAGGATTGGATGATTGATTGAGGTTAAGTAAGGTGTCTCATGGACTAATAAGAATCCTTTCTTATCCTTAATAAATCCTTTATTAATCTTAAATAATCCTTAATAAAAATCCTTTACTATGTTCTTATGATGGCTGGGTCAGTGTACTAGATATTCTCTCTAGGTTTTGAAGATTAAAATTGAAATAAGTTACAATTAAGAAATAAGTTGTCCTTACAGTCTCCGTGGTGTAGTGGTAAGACACTCGCCTGGCGTTCCGCGAGCGCTATGTCATGGGTTCGTATCCTGGCCGGGGAGGATTTACTGGGCGCAATTCCTTAACTGTAGCCTCTGTTTAACGCAACAGTAAAATGTGTACTTGGATGAAAAAACGATTCGTCGCGGCGCGGGATCGTATTCCAGGGACTTGCCCGAAACGCTACGCGTACTAGTGACTCTACAAGAATGTAACTCTTGTATAAATCTCAAGTTTATTGAGGTAAAATACACACAAAGGGATGAGGTAGCTCAAGCTATTCTCACCCCGTTCAGTACATCGTGTTAATACATACATATAAACACATCACAAACAATAAACATATTACCAAACATTCTGAGAGATAAACATCTACATTTCCTATGATCTTGAAGATGGTTGACTCTACTTAAGTGTAAGCTAGGTTCTAATAGCTGACAGCTGGTTGAAATTGCTTAATTTTTAGTGCCTTGCAGATGGCTAATCACCTATTTCGTTGAATCTGCTGATTATATTTGAGTTGGTCAGGATAACTATGGTGGTTATTTGGTTGTGAGTTGAGATTATTTGGTCTTTGATGGGGCCTCTGTTGTTTGTGCATTATCAGGAAGAATTCCCAATAAACCACGAGAAAAGACTTGAGAGAAACGAACGTCGTCTGTGTCCTTACGTGTCCATTCATTGAGCATCAGCTTCAGCGATATCAATATAAAGGCAAGACAACAAAAACTCTTCCATGATTCCTAACAATGCACAAACAACACGACACCATCAGAGAACGTTCAATTTCTACACACATCCAGATCATAACCAGAGATATCCTGACCAATGACACAATAAAAGTTATCCAGAAAATTATATCCTGAAATAATCGGCAGATTCAACGAAAATAAAAGATTAGACAATCACTGCATAATGGGCAGAATACCCCCGTTGAAAAGCAGAGGTGC
>NC_091227.1:15268237-15310737 GCF_040958095.1 Procambarus clarkii | reverse complement strand
CCCCTTGACTCCCCTGGTGAACCGTCTCCAGGCAGTATTACCATGTGTCATAGAAATGACTTCATTGTGTGTTTTAGTATATATCCTGATATATCCTTGTATACCTTGAGTTTTGATATGTATTTTCCTGTGGAGAAGGTTGTATATTGTATATACTTAGGGTATTGTATGAAGTAGAGTTGATATTTGGGTTTTGGGCTTCTGGTATGTGGAAGGAGGAAAGTTTGGGGTGACTCGCCATGTTGGTAACAAAGTCGTTCTCGGCTGGCTCGACTCTTGGTTACTCACTACTCTCTTGACTTCCCAGATAGGCGGACGTGGGTCGTCCAGCTCTTGAGTTGTGTTGTATTTTCTTGCTTATTGTCTACTAATTAATATATAAGAGTACTGCTGTTCTTATAGTGGATCAGGCTACCTAGGTGCATCAGTTAGGCCAGGTGGTTAGGTGATTTTGTGTTGATATGGGTATCTGAGGATCGTAGGTGATTTTGTGTTAATATGGGTATCTGAGGATCGTAGGTGATTTTGTATTAATATGGGTATCTGAGGATCGTAGGTGATTTTGTGTTAATATGGGTATCTGAGGATCGTAGGTGATTTTGTGTTAATATGGGTATCTGAGGATCGTAGGTGATTTTGTGTTGATATGGGTATCTGAGGATCGTAGGTGATTTTGTGTTAATATGGGTATCTGAAGATCGTAGGTGATTTTGTGTTAATATGGGTATCTGAGGATCGTAGGTGATTTTGTGTTGATATGGGTATCTGAGGATCGTAGGTGATTTTGTGTTGATATGGGTATCTGAGGATCGTAGGTGATTGTTACTGTGTTGTAGTATGTTACTGATTCCTCACCCATTACTTATTAAATTGTTACCAAATTGTTACTTAGATTAGTGTACCACTGCGCCGGGTTGGAGCCTGGTGTCAGCTAGTCCCGTGTGCGTGCAGATAATAATAATTTCGATAAATGTGTTTCGGTTCCGTGATTACGAGAGCTGTGTTTGAGCTCCTTGTTGTTATTAGAGTATCAGTTGTAGAGACTTTAGTTTCTTATTGATTAACGGTGACCTGTTTTATATGTCCTAGTAGAATGGCGTTGTTTTAACTAGCCTTTTCACTTTATACTAGACACATATTGAAACTTGTTGACCAAACTACACACTAGAAAGTGAAGGGACGACGACGTTCCGGTCCGTCCAGGACCATTCTCAAGTCGATTGCGAATCGTGAGAATGATCCAGGACGGACTGAAACGTCGTCATCCCTTCACTCTCTAGTGTGTGGTTTGGTCAACATATTTCAGCCACGTTACTGTGACTCCTCATCTGTATATTGAAAATTTGATCCACATGATCAAGTTGTGAATCCACATATTGACCTCATAATCCACAGCAATGTTGTGGATCATGAGCTCATAACAGTGTGTACGGTGAAATCTTTGTACTCTTCCTCTGTACTCTCAGACACAACACATAAGACATTGCTTGTGTTCTCTGCAAGAATACTTTGCAATTTGAAAATATTCTTTGCTTTTCGTAATCAAAACATGTTAGGGAATCACCAGAGAGAATTACCCATAAGGCGTTTCAGGTACCTTAGCCAGTTAGACGATATTAGAATAACAAAATTTTGTTACGTATTGATTACGTTCCAAACATGTATAATTATTATTTAATGGAACTGTTTTTTTTTCTTTTTTTTTTTTTAGATGTAAAACAACTTATGATCTTTTACTGGAGATAATGCAACCTTTCACCGGATATAAGGGGACCTGGCACTGGAGATAAGGCAACCTTTTACTGTAGATAAGATGACCTTTGACTGCATATAAAGTGACCTCTTACTGGAGATTAGGTCATTATGCTTTCAAAACGGAAATTCTGGTTACTGAAAATCATATTATATTCTTCAGGTTTCAGAGCCAGTTCATGAACCTTATATGAGGGGGGAATACATATTAAAAATGTTCGCACTAATGAATTTTTTAAATATCTGACGAGCTTCCAAAGAGCCGAGGGAAGTCGGAGGCTAATTTGAAATAAATTGCAAGTCAAAAAAATCAGATTAAATTCTAATTAAAGCACCGACACATAGAAGTCAACACCGTAAAAGGGAATCGAGAAAGGATCAATGCCCACGAGTGTGGAGGCTAACTTGGGCTCGTATAGACAGCCTTTAGTAAACAATGGGTGATTACGTTCTCCTTCGCGCCTCTCATTCATCACACTGACGTTCTCCCGTGAATGGTTACTGAAACCATCATTCATCAATGTCTCCTCGTGACATCATTGAAGGTAGAGAGAACTGGTGGTCCATAAGTTGGATACTAAATCCTAATACGAGTCAAAAGCATTTTGCAATCGTGTACAGTACGCTTGGATGAGGTAAAGATGTTTCAGCTTAGGTTATTCTTACAGCATTCCTTGTGACGCTTAAGGGTCTGTTTTGTGGTTAGCGCTGTTGATTAAGAATGGTCCCTGGCTCGATTCCTGAGCAGGACGGGACGTTTGGGGCAGGTTTTCTTACACCTGGCGCCTCTACTCACCTTGCAGTAAACAGGTACCCGGGTGTTGGTCACTTATTCCATTCTAACGGAATGCTTCCAGCCAGTATGTTCCTTGAAACATATATCTTGTGTTGCTTATATTTACTTTCTGGTTACTTGCGTTCTGATGCTTTTTTCATTCTCACTCTGAGAATGAAGAGTGAGAGCACTAACCTGAGAATAGAGGTTCAGACCTCTAAGTCTGCTGCCACTCACACTGTCGTAGTGAGATGTGTTACACTACACATCTCCTTACAACTTTCTCATTCCTTATTCTTTTATCCTAACACTATACATTCTTGTCACATTTCTTAAATTCTACTAATTTGACACTTTTTTTTCGGTCATTCCAAGCCATTACCTCAGAAACAGCTGAAAAGAGTTGATACTACAGTCCATCATGCAGAGCTCTCTGCATCTCTCTCCCTCTCTCTCTCTCTCTCTCTCTCTCTCTCTCTATCTCTCTCTCTCTCTCTCTCTCTCTCTCTCTCTCTCTCTCTCTCTCTCTCTCTCTCTCTCTCTCACTCTCTCTCTCTCTCTCACTCTCTCTCACTCTCTCTCTCTCTCACTCTCTCCCTCTCTCTCTCTCCCTCTCTCTCTCTCTCTCTCTCTCTCTCTCTCTCTCTCTCTCTCTCTCTCTCTCTCTCTCTCTCTCTCTCTCTCTCTCTCTCTCTCTCTCTCTCTCTCCCTCTCTCCTGTTTTATTTTGTTTTGTTCCTACTAGAGCTTTCATCGTACCAGCCAATTTCCATCCCTGGCTGGCCCTACTCTCAGCTTCGATTGTTCAAATGCCTGTTTTAGCAAACGCACATCCCAGGAAATTAACCTGAGCTAAAACGTCCAGCTCTTCACCATTCCCGTTTATTTCTCTCACAGACATTTCTTCTCTGTCCACCACCAAAATTGTTGTAATCTACATTATAACTTTTTTTTCACATGTCAATGCAATTACCAGCAAATCTGCATAAGATACTGTCACTTTTTTAAATAAATATATCATCTATACACATTAAATTTGACATATACCAATTATTTTAGATCTCATCTCAGTTTAAATGAATCTCTAGAAATATTATACTGACTACCTTCATGATGACTTCAATAAGTATATTTAATAACCAGTGTGACAAACATAAACCCTGGCGCATTCATTCAATAATATCAACTAATCGCTTATCACATCATTAACTCTCAAACTTGCTCTGCTAACTACTTAAAACTTTTTTGTTTCACAGGATTAAAAAGTAATATCTAAATTCCCTTTTAGCTGTTTTCAATTCCTTAAGTATAATGTACACCTTACGTGCTGAGGGGGGTAGAAATAGCCTAAGCTACTCTAACCCTTTGAGATGTATTTCTTTCTTGTCTCAATAAACATACTTGAACTTGAACTACACCTTACGTATCTTGTTATTGAGTCTTCTCTATAAGCTATCGTTATGTCTCGACCTTCTCTATAAGCTATCGTTATGTCACCACCCTATTCCACCACGGAACCCACCTAGTTCATCACTGATAAAAGGGAGCAAATAACAATAGGTGTGTGAACACGTGGATGTGCATAATTGCATGTTATAGAAACTGCACACTAAAAACCAACCAAAATTACATATAAGTTGATGTGGCTCTAACGAAATAAATTTGTTTTTAGAAATGTATTGACGTTTGGGATTGAGTCCATATTGGGATATCAATTCTTCGTTGCATTTCGTATTATACTCGATCAAAAAAGTAGAACTAAACATTTTTAAAGACGACAAGGAGGGGAATAATAACTTCCTGTCCTCCCCAGCCTGTTAACATCTTGTTGATAGCTCATTCTAACTTTCAAAAATTCGACAGCTGGTACAAAAAGGGGCTTCCTCTACCCTCCCGCCTGTTTAGCATCCTATTGATGGACCATTCTAACATCTTACTTCGACTGGAATGCTGGAAACTCTTGAGAATGTAGACCCAGAAACCTCATTTCCTCTTCTTAAAGTGATAAGAGGAAAACTTGCGCTCACTCACTGGGGAGTAAAATTTTGTAAACCAGTGAAATAGATGCTGGTTCTAAGATGCTGATAGTGATAAAGTAGTAGTGAGAAACATGTATAAAGGTACAGGATTGGAGATAGTAGAGATATATATATATATCTCTACTATATATGCTACTCTCTATTAATATATGCTACTAGCGAAATGCAACCAGTGAGGTTTATACGTAGTGAGATGCAGGTAGCCAGATGTAGATGCTAAGATTCTGGCAGAGTGATGCTGGAAGTCGGATGCTTTCGTGAGATGGATGAATTGAAGATGGATGAATTGAGATGACCTTCTGCGTGTCAGGCGCCGGGCTCGTGTCAGCCTCCCCGCCACCCACTGCTCCAATGAATCCATCACCTTCAATTTATATTGAAATTGACTATTGCTGAATTTTACGCGTTATTTTTATGTCGCTAAAAAAATTTCACCATGTTTTCTTCACAGATGATTGTAGGAAGAAAATATATCTATATGTTACATACATGAGAGGTTTAAGTAAATTGTTTTCTCATTGATATCTGGAAGATAACGAAGAATGAATACAGAAATATTTTTCCACTTGGAAATAACAGCCCTCGGCTATTTCTCTCACTCGAGGAGAAAGAGACTGAGAAGAGGAGTGGAGGGAGAAAAACGATATCATATTAATTTCAATGTTCCCGGAAGCAGAGTCTAAGTTACGATAGCAACAAGGCTATCTAATTTTCCTATCATCTTTGTATATATATATATATTACAAACATATCCTGATTTGTACTTTTTTAAACGAACTAAAGAAACAAAAGACGCTACCGATGATGTGAAGAAGGAAACCTATTCATCTTAGGACGCGTGTGTCCAAAGATGAATAGTTCCATCAACCCTGTGAAATCTAGTCGATGAGCACACGTTCCTGTCGCTGCAATATTCCAGACAGTGTCCAGCTGTCCTCTTTGTGTCACCCTTGGCGACCTTCTCTGACCTCACAGAGACTTATAAAGACCTCTCTTGACCTCACAGAGCCCTCTAGAGACGTCCCCTGACTTCACAGAGCCCTCTAGAGACGTCCCCTGACTTCACAGAGCCCTCTTGAGACGTCTCCTGACCTCACAGAGACCTATTGAGACTTCTCCTGATCTCACAGAGACCTATTGAGACATCCCTTGACCTCACAGAGACCAATTAAGACTTCTCCTGATCTCACAGAGACCTATTGAGACCTCCCTTGACCTCACAGGGGCCTCTAGAGACCTCCCTTAATCTCACACGTCACCTTAGAAAGCACTCGTGTTCTCACAGAGCACCATATAGATCATCTTTAACTTCACAGAGCCTCCTAGATATCTTCCATTTCCCAACAGAGCATCCTATTGAGATTTCCAATGACCAGCCAGAACACCCTGGAGACGTCATTTGATCTCAGATGAATATGAAGCATCAATATGCCAATGTAGATCTCTAAGTGTTCTCTCTAACGGAGAACACTTAGAGACCTCCCTTGAAAGGACCTTAGAAGCACCCCTAGAGATACCTATCTGTACCTCACTGTACGCCACAGTGACTGCCCTTGACCTTACAGAGTAGCCTAGAAATTTCCCTTGTCCACTCAGAGCACTCTAGTGACCTCATTTGACCTTACTGATCGTAAGGTCAAATGAAACCCTCCCTTCACTTAACTTAACACCCTAAAGCCCCATCTTATCCTCACAGAGCACCTTAGACACCACTCGTAAGATCACAGAAGGCATTGGAGACCTAAATTTTCACCACAGAGCAGCCTAGAGACCATTCTTGGCCTTTCAGTGCACCACAGAAGTCACTCGGGACCTCACAGAGCAACTGAGGTTGCTCATTATTCAATGATATCAACTGAGTGCCATAGGAACTCAGTTGACATCATTGAATACACCCTGGATACCTCCCTTGGCTGGACCCCAGCTGAGGTCAGCAGTCTGTTCCACTTTCCCACACCCTGCCCATTCCACCGTTGAATTCCCAATCAAACCACACAGCTGCCACGATCGTGTAAATACTCCATGTATACTGTAGCAGAGATAATCTCAAAATAAACAACTTTCCCATTTATAAATTAGATGGCTAATGCAATATATGGATAGATACGAATTATATACAGTGAAAATTAAGATCTATGAATTTCCGAGATAACTGAACAGAAGAGACCTGTGAATATGGTCTTTATCCATCTTATCTTCAAACGAAATAAGTTCCTGTGAACGAAGGATAATTCCGGCTGTCAAATAGACTATGTCTTCGTTTTCATGGAAATTTGTGTTTTTATTTAATTTCATATAATTTATATTTTTTTCTCAGAGCTGCTAATAAGATATTATCCAAATGAACGTAGGTCAATATATATATAAACATTAATTCAATGTCTAAGAAACCGAATATCAGCTATAGCGTGTGAACATTTTTTCTTTCATTCGGTTTCTCCTCTAGTCTGAGTTTTCTAAATTCCCCCATCCCTCCCCCCCATATATGAATTAACTTTGTTTCGAATTTTGATCTTTATCAGTTTTTTTTGGTCTGGATCTTCTCTAGTCTCATATATGTGAGTGTAAAATGTTTTCCGACAGACTAATAACATATAGTCCAAAGAGCTTTCTTTTTTTGGTATGATTTCATTCATTTAATCGTTGAATTCAAATAGGCTTTTCGAGTATCATTTCCTTTCCCAGACCCCAGCCACTTGAGGCTGGACGGTAGAGCAACGGTCTCGCTTCACGCAGGTCGGCGTTCAATCCCCGACCGTCCAAGTGGTTGAGCACCATTCCTTCCCCCCGTCCCAAATCCTTATCCTGACCGCTTCCAAGTGCTATATAGTCGTAATGGCTTGGCGCTTTCCCCTGAAAACTCCCCCTCCCAGACCCCATGATGTCAAAAAAATAGACGGTAGAGCGACGGTCTCGCTTCATGCAGGTCGGCGTTCAATCCCCGACCGTCCAAGTGGTTGAGCACCATTCCTTCCCCCGTCCCGTCCAAAATCTTTATCCTGACCGCTTCCAAGTGCTATATAGTCGTAATGGCTTGGCGCTTTCCACCCTGATAATTAAACCAAAATTCCTTTCCCCTGAAGAAATTTTGGTAATCTGATGTGAAAATATCTCTGGATTAGTTGGTAATCTGTTTCATATTATTCTCTCAAGCACTTTTTATGGCATACTTTAAAAAAAAATTATCCGTAATTGTGTGGGGGTTCCCAGCTATTTCTTTTCTTTTCTATTCAGAAATTCTATATTTAATTCTATATTTAAATTCTATATTTAATTCTAATAGAATATTTTCTATTCTATTTTCTGCTAGGTTTTTCCTTGTCACGGATTATAGATTGGAGATCATTATTTTGTCAATTTACTGCAGTCGGCCCTTCATGTTTTCCTTCTTTTTTGGAAAAAAAGAGGAAAATTTAGCTAAATTAAAAAAAAATGTAGAGTTAAATTTACTCTCAGATAATGCCCTTTCTTCAGCGTCTGATGATTATTTCGGATTCACTCTCAATAGGTCTTGGAACCTATCATTGAACTCTTCACGTATGTCTGGATATTCGTAAAATTAACGACCTGGGGCTAGATTCACGAAGCAGTTACGCAAGCACTTACGAACGTATACATCTTTCCTCAATCTTTGGAGGCTTTGGTTGCATTTATTAAACAGTTTACAAGCATGAAAATTTTCCAGTTAACTGTTGTTATTTTTATAAACAGCCTCCTGGTACTTCGGAGCTCATTAACTGTCTAATAATTGTAAACAAAGCCGCCAAAGATTGAGAAAAGATGTACAGGTTCGTAAGTGCTTGCGTAACTGCTTCGTGAATCTGTCCCCCTGTTCTGTTGTTGTGAAATTTTCCACATTACGTAGTTGTGTAAGAGTCATGGCTGGTCCTGAACTGCAGCCGGCTTCCCCAACACACTTCCATCACGTCACATACTCATCATGTGACGTGATGTCGTGGTCACATACTCATGTGTGTGGTCACATACTCATTCTTTGTTCTTCTGCCTCTCTACATTCTCCTCTCCTCTGCTTTATTTTTATTTTCCATTCCTTCAAATTTAAGGCTTTAGTCTTCTGACACTGTCAGTTTTCCGGTGACTTGTCCTTTTGTAGAGGAGTGGAGGAGTGTTCTTCACTTCTGTGAATGGTTCATAAGGATAGTGAAGATACGGTGTACATTTCTATTTATCAACCATAAACTGCAATGTGGGTATATATAAGAAACGGAAATTAAACCACCCACGTTACCTCTATCATCACCAATTTTACTGAAAGGCAAGATTTGAGTTTATTGAAGAGTATCCATGCTTCCGTAAATAATATAAAAGCCTCTAACCAAGGGATAAGCAAAAGTACATTATAAAAATAGACACCCATCTTGAGGTTATCTTGATATGATTTCAGGGCTTTAGTGTCCCAGCGGCCCGGTCCTCGACCAGGCCGCTGGGACACATTTTACTGCTAGGTAACCGGGCCATAGGGTGAAATAAACTCTGCCCATTGTTTCTCGCCGGTGCCCGAGATTGAACCGGGGACCACAGCATCACAAGTCCAGTGTGCTGTCCGCTCGGCCAACCGGCTCCCCACACATCAGAAAATAGATTTTTCAACTATTCGATGATGGTGTACGAGATGGAACACCAGGCACTCAGGAACGAAACAAAAACTTACACTCGTTGTTTTCCGTGCTTCATTCTATCAGTTAAGGTGAAAAGGAGTAAAAGTATATTGCATGGCCCCTATTCGTTGTGACCCCCATTGGCTGGAGAAATGGTTAACGCTGATAGCAGGGTGAGGATAACAGGACAAGTTTCCACATAGATGTCCACACGGGCATGTATTGCCAGTCAAATAACACACTTCCAGCCAGGAATGGGAGGCCGGTCCTCTCTGAATGCTGAGCGAAGTCAAAAAGCGTGACTTCTCCAGCTGGTGCTTGATCCAGTCACGTCTGGTATTCACGATGGACGCAACTGAAGGGGGAGGGGGGTCATATGTGAATACACACACACACACACATCCTCTCAGGAATCTGTACACCTGTTGATTGACGGTTGAGAGGCGGGACCAAAGAGCCAGAGCTCAACCCCCGCAAACACAACTAGGTGAGTACAACTAGGTGAGTACACACACACACACACACACACACACACACACACACACACACACACACACACACTTCAGTGAAGCTTCAATATAGGGGGCAAGCCGGCAGGCCGAGCGGACAGCACGCTGGACATGTGGTCCCGGGTTCGATCCCGGGCCCCGGCGAGAAACATTGGGCAGAGTTTCTTTCACCCTATGTCCCTGTTACCTAGCAGTATATAGGTACCTGGGAGTTAGTCAGCTGTCACGGGAAGCTTCCTGAGATGAGAGTGATGTGAAAAAAAATTAGTAGTAGTAGTAGTTAGAAACAGTTAATTGACAGTTGAGAGGCGGGCCGAAAGAGCAGAGCTCAACCCCCGCAAGCATAACTAGGTGAATACAACTAGGTGAATACACAAACACACACACACACACAAACACACACACACACACACACACACACACACACACACACACACACACACACACACATACACACACACACACACACATACTCACCTAGTTGTGCTAGGTGATTGACGGTTGAGAGGCGGGACCAAAGACCCAAAGCTCAACCCCCTCAAGCACAACTAGGTGAGTACACACACACACACACACACACACACACACACACACACACACACACACACACACACACACACACACACACACACACATTCACACGATCTGTTTGTCGAGATCAGCATACGTCTTATTATCAAGTGGCCTTCCATTTATTGAATTACTCGTTTCACATTAAGACAACTTCACAAAATGTGACAATAAAGATGTGATATTTAATTATTTCCCCAGGTTGTGGGGATCGCGAATAGAAGGTTAATGAGAGGTCGGAGAGAAGGAGATAGCAAGGTATGTTTCAAAAGGTCACAGATCATTTCAGACTGAATTTTTCTAGCTTATGAAATTTTCACGGTGTGACGTATTGACAGAGGTTGATTCTAATCATGAGCTGGTTGTTGTATTAGTGAAGTATGTTGTATTAGTGAAGAAATTGATTGGTACTTTCTCTCTGAATGTCTCGAGTCATCCTCTCTCTCTCTCTCTCTCTCTCTCTCTCTCTCTCTCTCTCTCTCTCTCTCTCTCTCTCTCTCTCTCTCTCTCTCTGTCTCTCTCTCTCTCTCTGTCTCTCTCTCTCTCTCTCCTTTCTCCCTCCTCTTCTATTCCCTAATCTACTCCCCATTCTAGTTACTAATAGCTCACCCTCTTAAAGCTCTCCTTCAGCGGCCTCCTACATAACACCTGCGTTTAAATTGTTTCAATTTCCTCCCCCTTACAGCCATTATTTTAATTACAAATTGTTCATCCAGGAACTATCTCTTGTGCTCTTTCTCGCCCCATCTCTCACTTTTCTTTCTTTCTCAGTCTTCTCATTTCTTGATTTCTTTCTTTATCTTCCAGTTATTACTATATATTTAGCTAGACACAACAGTGGTAGTGATCATGAGTCCGGGATACATTGAGGATGTATAAGTAGAGAAGAGACGAGAAAATGTAAATAAAAAAGGGAACATGGTGAAAAATGGACACAAGAATCAATATGAACGAAAAGAGAGATATACCAGTGGATGAAAGGGGGAAAGTTAGTATAGAAGGGATAATAGGGGGGAAAAATGACATAAGATAAACATGGAAAACTAAACAAAATAGAAGGTGAGGGAAACTGAGAAATAGCAGCCAGTGTGTGGATGTGAGAATATGTGTTAATGGTCATTTTCATCGTGTGGATGTTTTAGAAAGTGAGAAGATGGTCCGTATAGGTGACTAAAGAATAGAGATTGCGAGAGGGGAAAATTATAGAAGAGGGGAACAGGAAGAGGGAGCTGGAAGTACAGAGTAAAAGGAACGTTAATTAATAAAGAAGACTTGAAGCGGGTCAGAGGAATAACGTTCGATGACCGCAAATGGCATAACGGAACTTGAGTTTGTGTCAAGTTGGTGTTATTGCAGAAATTTTGTAGAATGGTGATGACATCTGTCTCTGAGGTGGTGAAGGTACTTGTATGTCACGTATTGGGATGGTAACTTTACTAGTGAATCGTTTATTGACATAGTAATGGTAATGGGGTGTCTCTTATTGAGATGGCGACGGGATTTGTGTGTTTATTATGGGATGGTGATGGTAGTGTGTCACTTGATGGTGATGGCACTGGTGTGTGATACGTATTGGCATAATGATGGTGATGGTGTGACACTTATTGGCATGGTGACTCATACGTCAGGCTGCGAGCAGCCGCGTCCAACAGCCTGGTTGATCAGTCCGGCAACCAGGAGGCCTGGTCGACGACCGGGCCGCGGGGACGCTAAGCCCCGGAAGCACCTCAAGGTAACCTCAAGGTATGGTGATGGGATTGGAGAGTCACCATTCAATTATTCCTATATTCTGGAAGCCTTGCAGGTAAATTTTCCCATTGAACTAACTAAAGAAAATGATCCAGCAGTATAGACCTCCAAATCATACCAAAAAAGAAAAACCAAATGAGAAGTTTTTAGTTTTTATTCCCATTGTCTGGAGCAAGAAGCCAGAGGCTTATCCACGCTCCAGGATACAACTCACAATAGTTCCCCAGCTCCAAGATTTCTATTTCATTGCTAGGTTAACAAAGGCATTAGATGAACGCAATCATACCCAAACAGTTTCAACCGTAGAACTAGGGCCCTTCAATTGTGAGTCGTGGACGTAGACCACTGTGCTAAACTGGACTACGTCGAACATCGCGATACGAACCTGAGTCGAATCCTATTTCGAGTCCTAAATTTCATAAGAAATGAAACTTTTCAGGAAATTCAGGACTTTCCTAAAGTCCTCAATTTCCGAGTCAGCCCGAGGTTCAATCCTAGAGTGGCACGGAGTCCAATTCTACTGCGAAACATAAGTATGAAATCTTCACACCTCAAGAAAACCCTGACAGGTTGCATAAGATTGCAACAAGGCTGGACTCAGATCGACTTCTGATGACGCGCGAAGATAAGTTGAAGGAACTGTAGTTTGCAGTTGCTGCATGGAAAAAAAGTGGGTTAGAAAAACTTACCGCCTTAGTGATAACGACATAGATAAATCTCAGTGGCGCTTCGTGTGCATTTTTGCAATCATGCAACACACATTAATTAAGATCTACATAAATATCACTTGTATTCTATCAGGAGAGCCGAGTCATCATGATGAAACATCAATAATTCAAAAGTAAAACACTGAACACTAACGAAAATGAAACGAAAATCATAAAATATTCATAGAGAACGCACACACACATTTGCAAAAATTAAGCGAAATAAAATGTATTCTAGGTAAGAATGTATGAAGCCAAACAGTGTTTGCGAGGGGAGAAGATTGTGTAAAGAAAAGGAGGTAGAGTGAAGGATAACGAGAGAGACAGACAGACAAACAGAGTGAGAGCTAGAGAGGGAGAGTGAGAGAGAGAGTGACAGCCAGAAAGAGGAGACAGATAAAAATAGGAGACAGACAAGGAAACAACCAAAGAAACCAAGACAAACAAAGGGATACTCAGAAGAGATAGGTAGAGAAGCAGACACACAGACAGATGCAAAGATACAAACAAGTAGGACATATCAACAGTGATAAACAGAAAGAGACAAACATTCAAACAGGCAGATAAAAAAAACATGCATTGAATCATTTATGCAAAGACTCGCACATAGAATCATACATACAAACAATCACTCAGACAGACAGACAGAGACAGATTATTATATTTTGTTTATCACTTTAGAACCCAAGAGTGTCAAAGTGTGAACAGATGTAATAGAACTCCCTTGCAGCAGCCTTTAATAATTTCCATTTAGATTCACCTTGTATTTTTAGTCACAAAAAAATCGAAAACATAGAATTAAAAATGGATAGTGATGCTTACATCTTTTAGTGCAAACAATATCTTGCACGTTGACCAGACCACACACTAGGAGGTGAAGGGACGACGACGTTTCGGTCCGTCCTGGACCATTCTCAAGTCGATTGTGAGAATTGTGACAATCGACTTGAGAATGGTCCAGGACGGACCGAAACGTGGTCGTCGCTTCACCTTCTAGTGTGTGATCTGGTCAACATACTTTAGCCACGTTATTGTGACTCATCGCCTGCATATCTTGCACGCTTAATACACGCAAAAGTGGGATAAATAGCATACAAATGCACAGTTCCAAGAGTTTAATCTTTACAAATCTATTCATCAGGGAATTTATTGTGAACATCTGTCCCTGTGATCGTCGAATGGGAGTTCACAAATTAATGAAATTGCATGAACGCTCAACGCCCACCTGCTCCATAGTAGCAGTTCACTGATAAAAAGTAATATATTATTGGTAATAAAGATGTCACTCCCATTTCCTGCAGTCCCCAGTTGACTTCTGATAACGTGTGTGTGTTTTAGTAAAATATATCTACAGTCTTTACTGACAGCTCATCTTCGCCAGTGACTCGATTAACAGTTTCGTCTGAAAACGAATTGTTCTTATCGGGAGAGTTGACACAACTTCCGCTGGATTATATATTGTTTAACATTGTTAGTTTATCGGTAGTGTTGAAAGATCGCCCTCTGGGACACACAGTTTGGTGGTCTTAGTTCATCAGTGGTGTTATCAGAGCATTTGCTGGAACATAAACAATTATGTATTATGCATTCGATCCAACACCTGCTATCTATATTTACACTTGTGATTATTCATCAGGCATTGAGTTCTGTAATTATTGTTCACTAAGTTATAAATGACTTGCTATCTTCTCTCTCGAGTGTTGATGTTATCGGGCCAATACTTCTCAGTTTTAGTACTTTAAATCAAATCAGTTTCATAAATAAAGGCATTACCTTCTTAAGTAGATGGGAGTATAAATTAAGAGCCTAGCATTTTGTTTCTGTTTTAGGCAGAGTATCTAACTTCACTGTCAAGTGCATTATTGCACTGCCATTCGTATTGTTTCACTTCATGTCCCGACTTATTGTTACAGTGCCTATCATGTTTATTTACCTCTAGGAGAATTGCTTCAGAACAACACACAAATATTCACTGCAGGCTTTATGGGGCTTCACTGACAAGCACATGTATATTTGTTTTCATCTGTCAAACGAATTTCGTCACTGTCAGTCGTTGCGTTCTCTGTTCAGTCCATTGTTTCGGTCATTTATCTTTCAGATTTTTGTTGTTGATGAATGATTAAGTTTGTTCTCGTCATACATATGTATGTATGTATGTATGTATGTATGTATGTATGTATGTATGTATGTATGTATGTATGTATGTAAAAACAAATCAACAAGAGCCGTGACGAGGGTTCCAAAAGGAACTGGAGATGGGAGACCTATTAGAAATATGGAATACGGCTAATATGTGGTCCCAATATACAAAAAGGGTGACAGACAAGAGACACTGAACTACAGGTCAGTGTCCTAAACTTGTATACTATGCAAGGTGGTGGAGAAGATCGTGAGAAAAAGTCTAGTAACACATCTGGAGAGAAAAGACTTCGTGACAACCCATCAACGTGGGTAAATCTTGTCTTACAGGCTTAATAGCCTGTAAGGCAAGATAGCTTTTGTCACTACGATCAAGTGGCAAAGATTAAGCAAGAAAGAGAAGGATAGGCAGACTGCATTTTTTGGGACTGTCGGAAAGCCTTTGACATAGAACCCCATAAAAGGCTGATGCATAAGCTGGAGAAACAGGCAATGGTAGGGCGCTCCAGTAGATAATGGAGTACCTAAGCAATAGAAAGCAGAGAGTTACAGTTAAGGGTGAGACCTCAAATTAGCGTGAAGTCACCAGTGGAGTCCCACAGGGCTCTGTACTCGGAGCCCTGATCTCCCAGATGGTCAGAGAGTAGAGACTCATTTCTCTCAATGTTTCCTGACGACGCCAACATTATGAGAAGGATTAAGACAGAGGAGGACAGCTTGTGGCTTCAAGAAGACCTGGACAAGCTGCAGGAATGGTCGAACAAATGGTTGTTAGAGTTTAACCCAAGCAAATGTAATGTAATGAAGATAGGTGTAGGGGAGCAGGAGACCAGATACAAGATATCACTTGGGAGATGAAATACATCAAGAGTCAGAGAGAGAGAAAGACCTGGGGATTGATATCACGTCAGACCTGTCCCCCGAAGCCCATATCAAGAGGATAACATCAGCGGCATATGCCAGGTTGGCCAACTTAAGAACGGCATTTAGAAACTTCTGTAAGGAATAACCCATAACTTTGTATACCACCTGTGTCAGATCAATCCTGGAGTATGCGGCTCCAGCATGGAGTTCATATCTATTCAAGCATAAGACTAAACTGGAAAAAGGTTCTAAGGTTTGCCACCACACGCAAACTGAGGGGTATGAGCTACGAGGAGAGACTACGGGAATTAAACCTCACGTCACTGGGAGACAGAAGAGTTAGAGGGGACATGATCACCACATACAAGATTCTCAAGGAAATTGATAGGGTAAATAATGATAGATTATGTAACATAAGGGGGCACACGCACTAGGGGACACTGGTGGATACTGAGTGCCGAAATGAGACATAGGGACATTAGAAGGAATGTTTTCAGTGTCAGAGTGGCTGACAAATGGAATGCATTAGGAAGTGATGTGGTGGAGGCTGACTCCATACACAGTTTCAAGTGTAGATATAATAGAGCCCAATAGATTCAGGAACCTGTACTTCAGTTGATTGACAGTTGAAAGGCAGGACCAAAGAGCCAGAGCTCAACCCCCGAAAGCACAACTAGACAAGTACATCTATATGAGTACACACACACGCACACAGGAATCATCATTAATCATCTTGTCTCCTGCAGTCATAGCCTCTCCCCGCCCAATAAATGTCTCATTATATCCCGTTCCATTCACATCCTCCCTCACTGTTCCTCACCACCTTTCCCATGAGCTTCATCTTCTGTCTCTCCCCCTTCGCCTGTATATTACCTGCATTCAGGTTTCTCTTCCAGTAATTCCAACGTAATGCCCATCGGCCATATCGCGTTCATTTCACCCGCTTGGCTGGCTCCCTCCCCATCCTACGAATGTGTCGTGAAACCATATTATCTGAATGCTCTATTGCTCATTGTATTCTTTATCACGGAGTTTAATGTTAATGTAAATAATGATAAGAAGAGGGGAGAAGGAGGAAGACAGGAAAGAAGGTGGAGAAGATGATGAAGACGGCGAAGTAGAAAAAGAATAAGTATATTAATAAGATGAAAACGAAGGGACAGAAGAAAGGGAACATAATCGGAAGAGAAATCCGAATTAATATTTCATTTTGCTAAATCACCGACACATTGAATATTTTAATAGGAATTACTCATATATAATCTGTTTCTAAATCTTATTTCGGTATTACCTTCACCTTATTATATATATATTTCGCCTTGAACCTAAATTTTCTTATTAGAATTAGAATATTTGAGAATTAGAAATTTAGTAGGAGGATCAGAGTAAGTGAACCGTGGGTATTATTATCCGTAGACTTGTACACATATTTTCTTATCTCTAAATAATTATAATAACACCAAGGCTAGACTTATTCATTCATAGTCATTCACATATCAGAATCAGAAATTATATTCGTCACAGCTTCCACAAATGATAAGTAGATTAAACAGGTGTTTAACAGGTGTTAAATGAGTAGATTAAACAGGTGTAAGGTCTAGATGCAAATGTAAATAAGAGACACCCATTTACTCATATGAAACAATCTCCAGGTTAGCTATTATCTAATAGTTTGTCAGTTTAACAAATAGAGGCAGTTTGTAAATACTTGACTCAGTTTAGTGATTCTAGCCTCAGAATAATTTTGAAACTACTTGCATTCTTGGCGCTTTTTCTTAGCAAAACTCAATGAGTACAACTCAGTGAGGACATTCCGGTGAGTACATTTTGGTGAGTACGTTCCGGTGGGGACATCTCGGTCAATACTTCATGGTGAGTATACCTAGGAGAGCATAATACGGTTTCTACATCGCGATGAGTAAACCTTGGTGAGTACATCTCAGTAACTACAAGCAGGAAAAACTTCATTCTCACCAGTAATTTATTTTGATCATTATCTGGGGACGAACAGCGTCATTACTGGGCGGTAATGACCAGTGATGTAATTAACCTCATTATCTCGTTGCCATTTTCGGCCATTTTTTTCGCTCTTAATACACTGGTGACTTTATATATTCATATATTGATGGATTATAGGAATGTGGAGATAGAATCAATAGATCTGATATAAGTTTTTAGATTAGATTCATTATTTTCATTTAAATTCTATACACTAATAATAACAGAAATTGGTAAAATGGTATGAATTATTTTTTGTGTATTTTGAGGTATATAGGAGAATAATTATTAAATTTACTCGAGAAAAATCTCTACTCGAGAAAAAATAAAAAATTATTTGAGAGAAATGCTTTAGTAAGAAAATAATAATATTACTTCGGTTTTAATAGCCACAGTTATATTAGAGGATTAAGATACTTTACGAATTTTACTCTATAAAGATTTGAAAAAAGTTAAATGCTGCTTCAAAAATTCAAACTTTAAATATTAAATATAGTAATAAAATATAATAAGATATTAATACACTGCTAGAACACAAAGACATAGACGGGAAATCTTGCTTTGTGCTTCGTGTAGCATCGACACACCCCAGTAAATCCAGGCGCTGTGTCACACTGACAAAGTCAGTATCAAGTATGGCAATCATATCGTGGGTGCTTGCCAGTTAATTCACTTCGAGAAGACCTTAAACCTTCTGCCCCTAATATTTACCAAAATCCGACATGTTCTTCTCTGAGGAAACGAACATATTTCCAGCATTACATATGCTAAATACACACGCAAAAGTTAATTCTTTAGATAATAATATTTGTGTATCTATACCATCGATTATGATGAAAATTATAATGATACAATTAGAGAATACAAATTATTATTTTTTATCATCAATCAGCTATTAATTTTCTGCTATATGATCCATATCAAATGTTGTTATTCCTGCAACATCTCATATTTCGGTGGTGATGCTGATATCACATCTGCAATTCGCTGGGAACATGACAGACATGACATGTGGTCTATCGTCGGGTCTACAGGTTTGATATGCGCGACAATTGGTCTTGGTCGTCATGTCACCCTCTGGACTGTTTATTTTGCATGGACGTCAAAGACGCTTCATAAATTTCTTGGAGATCAGAACAAAAGATTATCCGTACCCCTCATTGGCGCATGCGTAACTAGCGCACAAATTCGAAAATACATATTATGCTCATTTGGCACTGTTGTCAGTTGCCATATTATTTTCTCTATTAAAGCCTAAATACAATTTTCGCTGATAATCATTGGCATTTCAGGAAGAATTTTGATTTAAAAAGTTCAATAAATACTTGAAATATGAGGTATTTGTTATTAGCCTTCAGGTACCCCAAATATAAGCCAGCAATCAGGAAATTAGTTGATATGGCTCTCGATACGCTTGACTATTAATGTGAATCGAGTTAAAGCTATATAAACAGTTTTCACAAATTAAAAGTAAAGATGACTTCAAATTTTATACTAAACGAAATTGTTTGTCGAAATTCTATTCCAAATTTTTAGTTTTTTGTTGTTGTCGTCAAAGAGAATTAAACATGTACTGTAAACTGATGTATTTATTCTCTGAAAGAAACTATTTTAATGTATTCTAATGAACATGCGTGTTTCTGGTCTTGTGAGAAACGTGCTAAATGTTATTTTCTCCCCTGTCTATGAGTTAGATCTATGATCTATGAGTTATAGAATACATCAAAATTAATTATTTAATTATAGAATACATGCAGGTCGGCGTTCAATCCCCGACCGGCCAAGTGATTGGGCACCATTCCTTTCCCCCCGTCCTATTCTAAATCCTTATCCTGATCTTCCAAATGATATATAGTTGCAATGGCTTGGCGCATTCTCCTGAGAGCTCTCTTCCCCTTGTGTCTTTCTCTTTCTCTCTATCTCTCTATCTCTTTCTCTTTATCTCTCTCTTGTTCCTCCAGTGACAGGTAAGTAATTTACATCCTTACCATCAAGGAGAAACAGTGCTGTACTTAAGTGAGTATTGTAATATAGTACTAAAATAAACATTTCCTTTTGAAAATCTTTCAAAAAGAAATTGAAAATCTTAAAATCTCAATTTCAAAAAGAAATTGTGAAACAACAAATCTGAATTGTTGACACTAATATATTTTAAGGGTGAGAATTCTTACTGAACATAAGTAACAATCTATCATGATTTTTTTTAATCCGCCTACGCCGTTTGACTTCTATGTTGAACGATGTTTGTCGGTATTTAAAGTAATAAAAATATTGAAATTTGTGTTATAAATGAGTCTTGAATAACAACATATTCTTTATTACGATAATGCTAAATGTCGCAATGTTATTATATTATTTTTGCTAATTTTCTTAATTGTGGTTAGAAGTTAAATTTGTACTTCGTTTTGTGGCTGATTTAATTGAGATAAATCCAGATAAGTCTGAGGTGATGCTGGTGACTCTGCTGAGGACGTTCTTAGAGATTCTGCTGAGGAGGTTTCTAGAGACACTGCTTAAAGATCTGCTAGAGACACTCTTAGAAACTGATGGAAATATTGATAGCGTCTGATGGAGACACTGTTAGAAAATCCTGAGATACTGTTAGATATGGCTGCAGACACTGTTAGATATGGCTGCAGACACTGTTAGATATGGCTGCAGACACTGTTAGATATGGCTGCAGACACTGTTAGATATGGCTGCAGACACTGTTAGATATGGCTGCAGACACTGTTAGATATGGTTGCAGACACTGTTAGATATGGCTGCAGACACTGTTAGTGACTGCTGGAAGCATTGTTAGAAACACTAATAGAGATTATTAAATACACTATTAAAGACTGGCAATGGGGAACTGTTGAACATTCTGCGGAGGAAACTGATTAAGACACACAAATCAAAATAACATGATGCATCAAATGAACAAATCCACAAGGGCCGTGGCGAGGATTCGAACCTGCGTCCGGGAGCATCCCAGACGCTGCCTTAATCGACTGAGCTACGGCATGGTCGAAAGAGTTGAAACCGAAGTTCTACTGAACTTACTTGATCCTGCAGCCTCTCCGAGACACAAACCAGGGTTTTACACAACTTCCCCAAGCACTCAAGCTATGTCAATTGGCCGTTCTCCCTCTTCGCCCTTACTTCATTTCAACTCTTTTGACCATGTCGTATCTCAGTCGATTAAGGCAGCGTCTGGGATGCTCCCGGACGCGGGTTCGAATCCTCGTCACGGCTCTTGTGGATTTGTTCATCTGATTAAGACATTTAAATTACCACTGGACACATAACCGAAAAGACTTTTGTAATCGCTGTCGAAGGCACTGATTAAACCATTATAGCTACAGCTAAAAACTGCTGGAGACAGTCTCGGACTCACAACTAGAAAGATGTTGGAGACATTACGGCCGTGTTATGTTGCTGATTGGTCGTTTCCATGCCCAGGTATAAACATGATCCCCCTCATAAGACAAAGGTTTATAGTCCATAAAATCCACCACTTTGGAATATCGAGCAAAAGCCGGATGATTTGGAATGTATGTAGTCTTGCTTTATAGGAACTCTGTTGAAATATTTACGGTATTTTCTTCCCGATGACCAGAGTCACATATATATATCTCATTCAACTATATTATTCATTGTTTTACAATCACACAGGCACGTCATAAATTTACTTGCATCTCAGGAAAGAGGGCAGATACATCATTTATTTTTTAAATGTTTCCGTGAAAGTCAAATCAGATCAGAAAATTTACTCATAATTGGTTGTGCATTTATAATCTGGAAAGTTTATAATTCAAAATTCAGTGCATTAGTTACATAAGAGAGTTGCAGTAATAACACACAGCATAGCAAGTAGACATTATCATTTTCAGAATCTAAAAACTATTCGTAACACCTTACACAATTATTGACTGGGACAGGCTGGAGTAAATGGCTGTATAGCAGGCTAAATCAAACTTTCAATTCAGGAATAAAATGGCCTGACATTTAGCTTGCCATTTAAAAGAACATAAAAAAGGGAGGCTTACCATTAGAGAGGGGGTAAGAGATTGATTGGCATAATTTATATCACAAAATTAAGACAGTAAGGTGTAGAACTAATCAAAACTAATCACACCATGACGTTAGAGATATTAGCGCACTCTCAGTGTTCTTCATCGATAGATTTTTTAGCTAAGCCCTCTCAAAATTGTTCTAAAATCACAGCTCTTTTAACATCTATCTGACTCCAGTCGAACTGATAATGCCTGTCAGTAATTCATTTTTCTTTGAGAAAAATATGAGTTCCTTCGTAATTTATAATACCCAGCTAAGGTTCTGTCTCTGCTTTCTCAACTAATTGTTTTATCTTACCTGCAGACCTTCTACACCTGTATTTATATCACTCATTCTTGTGTTGCATTTTTGTAAATATAAACTTTGTCCAGACAAGTTTATATAGCTTGAAAAATAGTAGTGACCAGTGATGAGTACCTGAAAAAATTTAGTCCATTGAATTTTTTGGCGTGGGTGATTCCTTTCGGACAAAATTATATCATTCGTTTGTGGATTATTTCTTCAAATGTGGACGTGGACATCAGGCCAGGTAGGAAACTGCATTGAGAGGATTTAATTTTTTCCAGGTCGTCTAAAGTGTGATTAATGAAAAGCATTTAAGTAAAATCCGTTTACAGATGAAATTATTCAATATTTTGTATATACTTTATTCATTGAATGACTGTCGAGGTGAGCTAGAAAATAAACATTTCATAAATGTGTACATTTTAAATTAATATTTTGCTCACGGTTTTTTTATTCAATTTTAAATGTTTATTTTATTTCTGAGAACATCTTTTTAAATCAATTTTTAAAAATCTATTTGATTTCCGAGAACCACCTCATGAAAATTCCATTCTGTCGAACACTGTCAGTTTATAAAGTGCTGTCCAGTTTTTGGGTATGATATAAAATTAATAAACTTTTATTACATACAAACCCTTAATTTGCATAAAGAATAAACGCTAGACTATGTTTCACAAGAGAATAATACTTACATTAGTCAATCTCTTTTTTCCAATTTGAATTTATATTGAGTTCTCAATTATTCTTAAATTTTATTTACATACGTTGCATCACTTTTCACATATGATCATTTGAAAGCAAAGCTGGGAAAGTTAGTTGGAAAGAGAGTGAGACAATCAGCTCCCAGAGAACTTTCAATATGATATCAGACAGGCGGGATTGGCAATAGACCACGGCAAACCCTTCCCACACTCCTGCTTTTGAGATTGTATCATATAATGAATTCTTACAAAAATGTTTTTTATTATTTATACATCAGGCTCCTTACCTGTTGTATTATTGCTACATCTGTCATTACTATTCTCTTTGCAAATTATAATAATGATTCGGTATGTCCGTTATACAATATTTTTTAGATATAGAACATGATTGACCAGGAAATCTAAAATGGGTCTGAATAAAATTCACATGGTAAGAATTCTATTTATAAAATAAATTATATACAGGTAAAGGCAAGAAACATACTGCTACAGATAGCTGTGCAGAGAAAGTAAAGTTTTTAAAAAGAAAAGTAACTAGCATTAGTGATGCATTAAAAAATCTACAGGTATTATTTTGTTTTTATGTTTTTAATTGTGATTGAATTGGTTTACTGATTGTAATTTCATTTTCTCTTCATATTACTAATGTGTGGAATTCCAGTGGATACTGATATTACAAATCACTATCATTCCAATTTTTATTGACTTTGCTAATTGTTATAACTTCAGGAAATTGGTTCATACAGTTTTTGTTAATATTGTTAATAATTGTTATTCCAGTTATTATTCATGTTATTATTGTCATTTCAGTTTTCATTTGATATTATTTATTATCGTTATTCTAGTTTGTATTGTTATTGCTAATGATTGCAATTCCAGTTTGTATAAAATTGCAAGTTAATACAATTCCAGTTTGCATTGATATTGCTGATGATTGTCGTTCCAATTTATCATTATATTGTTGCTGTTGATACTTATGTTCTCCAGTAAAGTGTTCAACTCCTTTTCCATTCAAGGGGAAACTCAATTCTGAGCAGAAATATTTTCATTGGTCTTTATACCACGTAAATTCATCGATGAAACAATAATCATTTGATTGGCCTGAATATTTGGTGCCTCCGTGAGACAGCCTTCATCCATTTTTTCATCATAAAAGCGAAAAGAAACCACGAAGAGGCGGGTGCAAGAGTTGCAACATGAAGAAAAGCAAAGAAGCCATAAAAAAACAGATTTCAGACTTGCAACATCGTAGATCAACACCGCTGTTGAATTTCAATTTCCCTCGCTCAGAAAACCTGTAGGAGACAATACGAGATTACACACGCCGCCACGCTTCTATTCATCTCCCTGATACACAGTGTGAATGGATGCAAACCCTTCATGGTTCTGTATTTACACGACAAAAGGTGTTTCAGAGATGGTGGATCTACCTCTGAAGAGATGTGTGTTCATCTACATATTCCGTTATTCCTCTTATCGGAAGGTGGAATCGTTGACGTTGATGTGTTCTCATTGTACCAGTGCACATCTAAGGTTGACCTGCATTTTAATTTTGGGATACAGTCACGTTACAGTATTCGCAAATGACTGAACATCATGTTATGTTACCTGAATACAGTGACTCTAAGTAGTTTGAGCATCTGAATTGTCCGAATGTTTGGTACCCTGTTTTTTATATAAACAAGTTCTTATAATTAGCGTCTAATTTGCTATGTTCGCACTGAGGGAGAAAGCTGCACAAAGTTAGTTTGGGTTTTGTTCTTTTTTGTACCTGCAAAGGTAAAATAATTGTCAAGAAAAAGCAGGAAGCCATTGTGACTATGTCGCTGTGTGCCTGCAGAGTTCACACAGAACATCTCTCTAATTTCTCTCTAATTCACATGTGAATTAGAGAGATTATAGGCATGAACTGGATGCATTATTTTTACTAATCAATAAATCATCATTATTAATAATTATATAGATACTACTACTACTACTACTATTGCCAATAATAAGAATAATATTGGTGGAAAAAAGACCCAATACTTGTATCAGTGTATTATTAAACCGAATTTTCGGTTGATCCTACATTGTTTGTGAAGGTGGTGTAAACAGTGTTTATAAAACATTGTTGTTGTTATAGATTCAGCTACTCGGAACAAGTTCTAAGTAGCACGGGCTATGGTGAGCCCCGTAGTGGACTTACCTGGCACTGGAGCGGTGCTGGTATATAACATTCTAAGTGCTTTTGTTTATACGTCTGGCAGAGCGCCTTACGGGGCGTCCATAACTTGAAGTCTTTATGTTTATGCTCCCTCAGAGGATGCTTCCAAGGGATGACGGAACATGTGAAGAACACATTAACTCAATCGATTAAGGCAGCGTCTGGGATGCTCTCGGACGTAGGTTCGAATCCTCGTCACGGCCCTTATGGATTTGTTCTGAAGAGACGATCAAATGTCTTGGACTCTTCTGGGAACTTCGGGCCAGGTACCGCGGGTACATTATCTCCATTCTGAACACAACAAGTTCTCTGCTTGTATGAATCAATACAAACAAATTAATTTAGTTTCATTGAGAATAATTTTGTTGTTGAAGTTAAATTAACTAATTTTATTAATTCATATAAGCAGATGTTAGGCAGACCATTGTTTCTAATGATGCATTGGGGATTATTTCAGGTGGCAAGCACAACATTTCTGCAGTTTCTTTTATGATCCATTGTGATATCCCGAAAAAAATGGTGCCCAACCACTAGGACGATCGGGGATTCTGGCTTCTCGCCGACCTACATGAAGCGAGACCGTCACTCTACCACCTAGCCCAAGTGGGGGGGGGGGGGGGAGATGGTACCATATCTCTGCCTTGGTCACAGCTATTGCATATAGTTCAATCTCTCGAGGATCCCATAGTTCTGTGACAGGTAGTTAATGCGGTTCAATCTTAAAGACTTTTTGAAACATTTCATAACATTTTTGATGTTTCCCAGTTTTTCGATGCTAAATTTTCACTTCACATTAGAATTTCAGATCGTTAATTGGGATGGTTTAATGCCTTAATGCACGTTTAGCTATCTTGGTTCGTATAAAATTTTGAAGGCTAACTCCTTATCATCAAGGCTCCTCTTATGACCTTCTAATGAGTGAATTCTTGCATCTGTTTCGTTGTGTGTGATTTTGCAGGATTACATATGACCTTATATGTATATACACTCAGTGCAACTATGCATAAAAATTACGACACATTAATTATGAACTAAAGTCAATTTATATTTTTCTCCATTTAAAGTAAAAGTTATATTATTTTTCTAACGAAATTTTAATAATCAAACATAAACTATTATATTGTATCTTTCTCTAATCTCAACTACGAAAAAAAATGTAACACGAACTCGACACGATAAGGCAAATTTATTGCCAACATCCCCACCAGAGGAAATATATTAGAAAGGGGAGTGTCTTATGGCAGGTGCACAGGGAGTGAATGACCATATGTTATACTGTGAGGTGCAGGTACAGAGAGAGAGAGAGAGGAGAGAGAGAGAGAGGAGAGAGAGAGAGGAGAGAGAGAGAGAGAGAGATGTGAGAGAGATAGAGAAGGAAAGAAACATTGACAGAGACATTCAGAAAAGATAAATAGTCTGACTTCATTTCATCATTATTATTTTTCCCTTAGTCTGCTCTTAGCATTCTGGTTCATTTCGAATTGATCATATTTAACTATTAAGCTCTATGATTCCTTGTTCCAAATGCTCTCTACATAGATGAAACGACTAGCTATAATACAGACGTTTACAAGCCACTATGAAAGGCCGAGAGAGACGAGGTGGTACAACCATGTATTACAAGCTGACGAAATACAAATCTAAAATGTAAATTAGTTTATACTGAATTAGAAACTAATTCTGCCCCACTTAGTAAATAGCCCAACCTTTCCTCCCACTTTATTTGGTTATTCATTTTTACGCTATTTTGGCCCCCAGCGTCAAAAATTATAATTTTTTATTGAAATTGAGATTGACGCTTCCCCTTAGCAATGAGGAGCAGTCTTTACAAGTTAGACTAGTTTCTTGGGTTTTAATGGTTCACGATAGGCAAATACTACTTCAAAATTGACGTACGTCAATTTCTAAGAATTGCCTTGAACCAACCCGTCCTCTTAAGGATTCGCAACGTCAAGAAACTGTAGTACTAAATTGCCCTTATCTGAACCTACTAGAGAACCTAAAACAGAAAACGGGCCAGTATGTCAACTTTGTAGTACGTTTCTTTGTCGTCGGTAACGTCAAAATGGGACGTTCTATTAGGAGGACGGATTGACATAACATAATCATACCCTGAACTTGTTGCCCATTTTCAACAATCGTCAGTTAGTCCATTGTTAATCCATTGTTAGTTGAGAAATAACACAATTTCCTTCTACCTGGACCGTGCTAGTTCTTGACTCAGTGGGAGTTAACTATCGGAATAGTGGCGGGAATTAAATAGATGGTTACTATTAATAGTTGCTACTATGGATCAATATTGACATGTGAGAGCTCTGAATGTCCTGAAGGTTGATAGTAAGGGACGCGCTGTTGTTTGGCCATTACGTATATAGGGGCAAAGCGTGTTAACATCACTATTAAACCCACACTTGCCCACACTCACGCCCATACACACACCCACACTCCCGGCCATATTTACTCCCCCATTCTCATCCATATTTACACTCTGACACATCTACACTCATACCTACATTTACCCACACCCGCATTCACACCCACACTTTCGCACCCACACTAACACACCCACACTTACACACCTACACTCACCCCTATTATCACGCCCACTTTTACACCCACACTCATACACCCCTCCCCCACACACACCGCCCCACAACCCCCCATAAATCCTTTAACTCTTTCTCCCTTTCTCATTCATTTGATGCAAGTCATTGTCTTGTGCTTAATTACTTTTCCAGTCTTGTTTACCAAGAGCTGTCGTGCTGAGGGTCGTGCAGGGAAGTCGTGCAGGGGGGGTCGTGCAGGGGAGGTCGTACAAGAGGATAGTTGCACTTCGTAGCGTAACTCATTGTCACTGATCGCTTCTTAATAAGGCTCTAACAAGCTAATTGTTGGTAGTTCGTAAGATAACTCACTGTCACTGTCATTTGTCTAGTGACTAATCATTGCTACTGCACCAACAACCAGCAACAATTTAAAAGATTGTTGTTTATGTAAACAACAATACTGACTTATTATCACAATGATTGTAACATTAATTTCAATCATTGAATAAAAATTAATGAATTATACATCCCATGTCAACATCACTTTAGAATTAGATGATCACGTCTTTCAGAATTAATTGATTATTACAGCAAAATTACAGCGGCATTATTAGTAAATCCAAATGCAAACATTTTATTTACAAATACTTTCAAAGTCATTTGACAAATGTAATAATTATGTAACTTCCAATGAAAATAGAGCATAAAAAAGAACAGGTAAGGTAGGGTATAAGAATTTTAAGGTTTTCGAACAAATATACTTGAATAAGTGACAGTAAATCAAAGAAAATCCATCCTGAGAATGGTTCGAATCTCCCATCCTGATAACGGTACGAAACTCGGTCCCAAAAGATACGGTCTTGAGCCGTTACTCTTTCTCATCCTCTTTCAAGGCATATACATTAATACAGCCAAACAGGTTTGCGTCACCTTCCGCTGATGACACCAAAATAAGTATGGAAATTGCCTCGGTGGAAGACACAGAGGAACAAAATCGACGTTTAAAGGTGACAAAAGCCAGGTTATACCTGTTCAAAGTACTAGTCACAGTCTGGTCACCAAATAAAAACTCTAAGTCAAAATTCCTGAAAAAAAAGCGCCAGAAAATCCAACGTTCAAAGCATGCATAGAAAACACTGAAAGATAAGGTTCTAAACCATCAAAATAAAATAATATCATTCCCGAGAGACAGAGATTGGAGATTTGGTTTCAATTTATCCAAATCACATCGAAGGGACCATAAGCACAATTAAAGAAAACTGTATAAACATTAGTGTTCTTGCCATCGAGTAAAAGAAATGTCGTTGAAACAACTGTAAAAGCTTTCAAAGAGAGAACTCGACAACTTTCTGTTGGCAGGGATACCGGATCAGCCTGGCTGTGATGGAGGGTTTTAGCCTGCAGGCTCCGGAGACAAGTTGCACACACACACACACACTAGACGATCTCCAGGTTAAGCCTGGGAACAGTGCAGGCTGCGGTGGTAGAAAAAACTACATTAATCTACAGGCAATCTACAGGTTAATGTAGATTAACGATCTACATTAACAGTGATATAAATTGGATAAGTTTAGATTTAGGAAAGACTTGGGTAAATACTGGTTCAGTAACAAGGTTGTTGATTTGTGGGTCGTTAATTTGTTGATTTGTGGATCGATTTCTAACGATTTGTCTCGATTCACAATACAAAGAAAATGTCGATAAAATTAAATAATAATTACAAAAGTAATCGAACAAAACAACAACAACAATGGTATTGAAGTGTGTGATTATTCTCTAGAAAAAAAAGATTAACGATTAATTGTTTTGCGGTTGATATGTGTAGACCTATAATCATCATCTGTAGACACGCCATCACAATGATAATCAATTACATAATCCCAAAGATAATTAATGTGTGATAATCAATGTGTGGTGACATGATAATCACAAGATTGGCAGCAGCTTACATGATCACAATATGCCAGCTGGTTACATGACCATTACAAAACTGATCACCATTTACGAAGGTCTTAACTTACTCTGTTACTGAATGACTTGAGCTTCACTATAATTATCAATGGCTGACATGATCACCACTAAAGCCATTAAGGGCTGACAGGATCACGACTATAACCTTCATACGTTAACATGATCCCCAGTATGACCATGAAGGACTGACATGATGTAGCCATGCGCAAGGGTTTGAGAGTGTGGGTTGAAGCACTCTTGGGGAGAGGGGGAAGGCGTTCTCTTTGTTCCCCGAAGGCCATTATGTTAAGAGGTGTCGACTCACGTGTCCATTTGGGAGAACTCGTAATTTACCGCATCTTTCAGTGTTTCTCTCTGTCTCACTCTTCTAGCCCCCCACTCACCCACTATCTTATAGCCCCCATTCACTCACCATACCCAAACCACCCCACTCACTATCCACTCTTCAGCCCCATTCCTCACCTACACAGATTTACCCACAGATTCCCTAGGCCCACTCACTATTCTACCCTCTCCAATCCCCACAACCCAATCCCCCCCTCCCACAATTTAATTTACAATAATATTCAGCTTTAAAGTCTTTAATACTTTTTGGATTTATTTCTCAATGAAAATTTATTCATAGTCATTCCAATTGGCTTCGTTCTCGATTCACAATCGAAGATCTCGGGTTCGATTCCCAGCCGGGAGAGATATGTTTGGGAACGTATCCTTTTACCTAATGCACCTATTCACCTTTAAATAAATAGGCTCCCGGTAGATACTCAAACCAGAAATCTAAAAATGACTATTTGACAAAGTTTCGGTCCATCCAGGATCATTATCAAATCAATGCATGACCTATGATTTGGGTGTCTAATCATCAGCTACCTTCTAATTCATCTTGTGTATAGATGAATTGCTGTGTAAAGCTCAGAAGTAGAATTAATATCAAGACGGACAGGTCAAAACACTCCTAGTATTTGTCCTGGTCAAGGGAAGGCATTTTATAATAGGTCAGTGGCAGTTAGGTTAAGGGTCGATTAGTCCGTAAACATACATTCAATGTCCGACATATTTCAATGGCCCAGCTATTCATTTGTGGCTGTGAATGCCATCGCTTAACGTTGATAATCAAAATAAACTTTGTCTCTATTGCATCTGGGTATTTCACGTGTTCTGAGCAGGCTTTACTCTCTCTCACTTTCTCTCTCTCTCTCTCTCTCTCTCTCTCTCTCTCTCTCTCTCTCTCTCTCTCTCTCTCTCTCTCTCTCTCTCTCTCTCTCTCTCTCTCTCTTTCTCGCTCTCTCTCTTTCTGTCTCTCTCTCTCGTTACCTCTCTCTTTCTCACTCTTTCTCTCTTTCTCTTTTTCTCCATGGCAACATATCAGCTTTATCAGATATAATGATTCACTTCCTGGCCGCCAGATGTGCTGACACACACACTGCAATGAGTCACCTTAGATCAAAGGAGAAAATTACAACACAAATGTGGATTACATTAACAATGTTAGTAATCAACACGTAAATCCCTTAAGAACATGAAGTGACCTCTGTGTGTGTAGCTGGAATTGTTGATATGATTGCAGGATTTACGAGAGCTCACAATGCAATTTATACATATGTGTATGAGGGGGTGTGTATATGTATATGTATGTACGTGTGTACTGCTATGTAAATCTGCATATTCAGCTACAACTCGCTGATTCCTGATTCTACACACTTGTCGCCCATTGCTATCTGACTTTCCACAGCTGACTCCACACCTCCCTGCTATCTAACTCTCCATAATTAGCACCACACCCGTATCACAAAAGCTAGAACCTTAGTTAGAAGACATAATATGAAAAGTTAGAACAATCATCGTCACTTCACTGTTCTTCATCAGAGACATAACACGTGTTCACCTTCGAAGTGTCCAATCATCTTCACTCGAAGATATCACATGACACTATACAGAAAAAGGTTATATAGTGGCCTCAGCAGAAAAGGGTTGAAGGGACTAAAGAAGAGGGATCTTCAATCTCTCTACCCCCTTTCTTATCTCCACTCCATCACAACATTCAACCAACCACTATTTCCGTCCATCCCTAATTTACTCTTTGAAGACCACAAACTTAAAATACATTTGACTCGCTTAAAGACGACAATATCTTCCAATAAACTTAATGAGATTGATTTTAAGATCGTATATTTTTTGATGCATTGGGATTTTTGATGGAATTCTGCCTTTCTGAGAGAGCTATGGACAAATCACGTTTTCTCTTGGAGAATATCAGTAGCAATGTTTAGTATTTTAAAGAGTAGTGAGAACAGTAGTGAGGGGCTTCGTAGCCTGGTGGATAGCGCGCAGGACTCGTAATTCTGTGGCGCGGGTTCGATTCCCGCACTAGGCAGAAACAAATGGGCAAAGTTTCTTTCACGTTGAATGTCCCTGTTACCTAGCAGTAAATAGGTACCTGGGTGTTAGTCAGCTGTCACGGGCTGCTTCCTGGGGGTGGAGGCCTGGTCGAGGACCGGGCCGCGGGGACACTAAAGTCCCGAAATCATCTCAAGATAACCTCAAGATAACAATTGTTTGGGTACAGTTGTCCATGCCTGTGGTGGGTTATTGGCTAATTATTGTTTATGTGGGAATGAGAGGTAAGGAAGCAAGGTCTTTCACGTTCATTATTTGTATTGGTTGAAAGGTTAACGTATTCTGTCAACGTTTCAGAGGAGCAGTCTGGGAAGTTAGTTTCTCGCGGGATGTAACTTGCTGATGGTTAAACAGGCTCTGTTGATGTCTAGTGTAGTTAGTTGTTTCAGTACTGTTAATGAAGTGAGTCAGATTCATTTTATGTTTAGAGAAAGTGAGTCAGTTCTCCTGTAATTCTGGGAAGAGAAAGCCATGTTTTAAATCTGGAAAAGGAAGCGAGACAGCCAAACAATGATTTTGTGACGAGAAGTAAGACAAAAATATCATAACTATGAAGAGAAAATGAGACAGAAATACTATGACTCGAAGATGAGAAACAAGAAAGAGCAATACCCTGAATCTGGGAATAGAATTGAGACAGCCATATCAGGACTGTGGGAAAAAAGTTAAGCAGTTTCCACATCAAATATTAATTTGTGTGAGAAGTTAATTAGTTCTCTGACTGTGCAAGAAATTATTGAATTTCCTAAGTAAGTTTTATGATTGTGTAGAAGTGATTAATTCCGTGAAAGTATGTTGAGTCAATTTCTTGACTGTATATTAAGTCAATTCGTTGACTGACTACCAATCTTATGGGTACTTTGTGTTGGTTCTAGGGATCGATATCACCGCGGCCCGGTCTCTGACCAGGCCTCCTGGCTGGTTATATGATCAACCAGCCTGTTAGACGCCGTTCTCGCAGTCTGATGTATGAGTCGCAGTTGACAGGTATCCATTGGAAGTATTTATCAAACTTTTTTGTTATAAACATTGTAGGTCGTCTAGTTATGTCCATTCTTTTTAAAGGGAGTGTGTCTAGGCCTTTCATGTTTATAGAAGTGTCTCTTAGCGTACCTATTGCAATTGAGATTTTAACTTTGCACTTCCTGCCATGCCTCCTAGTCTCATGAGGAGTTATTAGTATGTGCAGATTTCGAAGTCAAATATTTTCAGAGTGTAAATTATTGTGCATCTCTCTTGTCTGCTCTCTAGAGAATACAAACTTGTCTGCTCTCTAGAGAATACAACTTTAGAAACTGTAAGCAGTCCCAATAACATAGATGTTTTATTGAATGGAATCAGACAGTTAAAGATCTTTGTTTTTAGTATGTGCAACAATATTCCACCGTAGACAGTACTGGTGTCTTAAAAATGTACCGAGTCAGTTCCGTGACCCAGAATAGAGCCAGTTTTGTGACTCAATCTGGAGTCAGTTCCATGAATGTGCAAGTGAGTCAGTAGCATAAATTTACAACGAATTAACCAGTTCTTTCGTGTCTGCTGGAGAACGGGCAGTGTTGTCGTAACTCATCTTGATTTCCATTATTTTAGCTCCTTGATGATAATGTTTAATATTAAAAGTTATAATTATCTTGCCATAATAATCATGAAATATTTGACTCTGATAGTTATTGACTCCAAGTAATTATTCCTGTGCCAACATAATTATGAAATTATTTTTTTTTTATTTCTTGCTTGTGCGTGTGTATGTACAAGATTGTAAGTGAATTTTCATGTGTGTGTTAGTGATTTGCGCTTGTGTTTTGTGTTGTTTGCTCTCGCTAAAATGTTTATTAGTGGTTGTGTTTCCACTAGATCAAACTGCAGCGACTGGACCCGCCTTTTCAAAGCTGTCGAATGTCCTATGCATTGACAACAAGCTTTTCTTATAACACAGGTGGAAACACGAAACTTTTGACTCCATTTTGCAGACTCAGAGCTTTTTCCCTTCACATCGTTCTTCTTAAAACCTTACTAGTTTCCCATTGGAACACGAGGCGCCAGTAAGTTTCAGCTAAGTATTTCGTTACTTCTGAGGAACGTGTCAAGGATTGGGGCACAGGACACCCTCTCTGTCCATAGTTCGAACCCATCTGCACTCTCGCTTGTGAGCTATCAGTGCGCCTCAGGGCTTTCATTATCAAATGTTATTTTGAGACTGCAAACTGTTCTAAAGAGAACAACTTGATGAACATCTATATAGGATACCTGATCAGTTGGGATAAGGTATCATACGTCAGACTGCGAGGCGCGGCGTCTAATAGCCTGGTTGATCAGCTTGCAACAGGGACGTTCATCCTTGGAACCAACGCGAGGTAAACGTAGAGTACCGTTAGTATCCCACTACACCTGCTCGTTACCTGAAGTCACAACCATCCCTTTACACACAACTATGGCCCATCCTGGTCTAATTATTCACTTGAGAATTCTCGTTATCATCCAGAAAGTGCTAAAAAGGCTATAATCTTCAATTTTGTCTGCAACAAATTGTGCAAGGTTGCCTTGAGGTTACCTTGAGGTGCTTCCGGGGCTTAGCGTCCCTGTGGCCCAGTCGTCGACCAGGCCTCCTGGTTGCTGGACTGGTCAACCAGGCTGTTGGACGCGGCTGCTCGCAGCCTGACGTACGAATCAGAGCCTGGTTGATCAGGTATTCTTTGGAGGTGTTTATCCAGCTCTCTCTTGAACACTGTGTGAGATTGGCCACTTATATTAGGGTATCTTTCTCTTTAAAAATCACACCTAAATCCTTCTGTTCCTGGATCCAGTCTTAGGGCGGAACTTTGATACTCCAAAAGTATATTTTTTGTCTGAATTATGAGTGGGGATCCATGTGTGTGTGTGTGTGTGTGTACGTACTCGGTTAATTGCAGCCACAATGTCGTGAGTCAACTCCTGGGTTCCGCCTCTCCTGTTGTCGGTAACGTAATGAGACAAATGAGCATACCTTCGTATATGATGAGGAAGGGAACCACCAACGTCGTTACCCACAAGAACAAGGTTATTTAATGATGGTGTTGGTAGGAGAAGAGATCTTCTCGGAGGCTAAGAGCAGATAACTCAATAACTGAGACCAACGTAAGAAATGCTACCTAATCAGTCCCACTGTTAATATTAAGTTCACTAAGAATCACCCATTAACATGATTAATTTGTATATATTGTGAGACTGAAAACAAGAATGATATTAGAGGAAGACTGAAAAAGAAAACCATACATTTTAAACACGATTAAAAAGTGAGTAGTGTGAAACTGCGCTAGTACATTACAAAGCAAATATTAATTGAAATAATGAGATCCCATTTGTAGTACAAAATGAAGGGGTGAGAACCTTCAGTCCCAAAAAGTGAATAGTCTACAGAACGCGTCGACGTAACACCCAAGCCATGTGCTAGATTCTCATACTAGCAGAACAACGTTCGCAGTCTTTGAAACACTCGTAAGTGTACAGATAGCTCACAGGAACCTTGAAACTGCATCCCTTACAAACGAACTTAGACTCAAGCGTTGAAGCTCACTCAACAAGCGCATACAGGTTGAGTACTTGCAGGCACAAACGCATAGAGACCTAAGAGTGAAGCTCTATATGGAAGTAGAAAGAAAAGCGGCTTCCATAAGCTCCATACATAGACTGAAATGTAGATTGAAATAAGCTTAACTATTTTGCAAACCTGACCATCTGTTGATACAAAGTTTAAAAGCGAGACACATGAGGTACAACTCAACCACCACAAACACAGAAACACAACTAATTCAGCAAACGTCAATCTATAGCCACTATTCAGCGTAGTATTCGATTATA
This sequence comes from Procambarus clarkii, assembly GCF_040958095.1. Taxonomy (NCBI): domain Eukaryota; kingdom Metazoa; phylum Arthropoda; class Malacostraca; order Decapoda; family Cambaridae; genus Procambarus; species Procambarus clarkii. The sequence continues at coordinate 15,275,015 of NC_091227.1, read as the reverse complement.
ATATCCTCAGATACAACCTTTCATCTTCTGTCAAATGAACAAATCAACACAGTTTCACTCAGTCTCTGCCGAAGTATTCAAGTTATATCTGTCATGTGCGATATAATTAGTTGAATTTACATCCACTGTCTTTTGAAAGAATCGTCGTATTGCTTCATATACTCTCTTGCTTGTAAGGTCAAACTCAACTCCACTTAAGAAACTAATGAAGCTTCACTAAAGCTCCAGCAGTTTCGTCTGTTGAAATATCTGTGAAGTGACAATGTCTACTGATGAACATATTGAATTAATAACTATATCCACTGTCAGTTGAACTCAATGAATCTGAACCTATATATATACCCATTCTCTGCCGATGAGCCCAATGAAGCTGAATACATTTACACGAACTATCTACTAAATAATCTATTGAAGCTATACCCATCTACATCAACCTTCTGCTGAAGAATGCATTGAAACTGTGCCAACCTACACGCAAAGTCTCCTGTAAAATCCATTGAAGCTATACTATTCTACATTCATTGTTTGCTGAAAAATCCAGTCAACTTGAAACCAGTACCTGCTGAAGGATTGCTACTGCGCCTTGACATCTCTACTACCATTACTAGTACTGCTGCTACTACCAGTACTGCTGTTACTACTTCTACTATCCCATATAACAATGTTACTACCACATGCAGGCGATGAGTCACAATAACGTGGCTAAAGGATGTTGACCAGACCACACACTAGAAGGTGAAGGGATGACACGTTTCGGTCCGTCCTGGCCCATTCTCAAGTCGATTGTGATCGACTTGAGAATGGTCCAGGACGGACCGAAACGTCGTCGTCCCTTCACCTTCTAGTGTGTGTGGTCTGGTCAACTGTTACTACCACGATACTGCTGCTGGTTCCTCGGCTCTACTGACATGGTTCCAGCCTACAGCTTTAGGACGGCTCTCAGGTCCCCAAGTCACCTGACCCAAGAATTACAGCACCGCAACTATTTAGTTTCCTCTGGTTAGACTATACAGGTATTCCACGTCTTTCCTGCTACGAATGTTTCCATTTTGTTGAGGATTGTCGTTGATATCGATGGAGTACGTTCACTCTTTTGGCTTTTTAGGTATTTATATTTATGTATATATTGTTATATATATACGATAAATATTGTTTTGCAATTTACAATGCAGTGGATAAGTTAATTTACTCACTGCGTTATTAGTGATAATAACTTACACTGCATGTAAGTTATTATTAGTAAGTTGTAGTGAGTAATTTATTATAATAAAATATTTAAAAAATTTGTGTACCTATATTCCTTACTTACCGGTTAATATATGATTTTATTTAAACAACTTAAGTTTTCAAAACCAATAGCACCAACATCATTGCGGTGAATATGATTTATTTACACTTTATTTGTTTTCCTCTATCAGTTAGACACTGATAACCCATCCCGTCAAAAATGGAGACACTCCGTATTTCTGATACCTGTCTACACCTGTCAGATCGCTGTCAAGTGATCTGACAGGTGTAGACAGGTATCAGAAATACGGAAACTGTCTTTTCTCCGTAATTAATATTTACTCAGCAATCAGCGTCATTGTTTCAGGCAATTCGGAGTAATGGCCGGCTTGTAGTTCTTTGATCTGTGTTTCATTGGCAACAAAACACCTCATAAATACGATACTAAATCTCAAACCATCAGAGCTACAGCACAAAGTTTCGTCACACCCCATCACGAAACCTCGTACTATTCGAAACAGGTCATTCAAAACCCTCAAAATCTAAAGTAAAAACAGATGAATAGAAAGGGGAATATGGTAATTAAGTTCACGAATCATGCTGGTGGAGACAGTAGAAAGGGGAAAGGGATGGAATGTGGATAAGGGGATGGAAAATGAAAGATGATGGGAGAAGGGAGAGGGGGAAATAGGTGGAAGCAGAATGAAGATGGTGAAAGAGGGGAAGGGATAGGAATTATAACGGAAAATGGAAGAGAGAGGCGGAGAAGGAGAAGGTAGAAGAGAACAAGAGTTAAGAAACCATGTACGCAGTTTCACAAAACCATATTAAAAACACCAATTATGCCAGCCCAACTCTGGAGGGCGATTTTACAGACTTTACTCTTTTTCCAGTTTTATGTTAGTGCCAAAAATCACGCCAGAGTGAGAAAGACCCTTCCCGGTGAATCAGAGAGACGAGGAGAGTGCCAAGACGAACTGGCACGCTCGTTTCAGTGTGCCACACCACAAGAATTTTGTGTTTTTTTTTCATCATTGTCATTGTTTATATTTGATATTGTTTTGAACTCTAAGTCAACAATGGGAAGTTTTAGGATCACTATTATGTAACTGTCCTTGATAAATTGGCTTCTGATATGTAGACCCATCGTTCTTTGTTGAAATACACATATATTGACACACACACACACACACACACACACACACACACACACACACACACACACACACACACACATGTGTGTAGATATGATAGAGCCCAATAGGCTCAGGAATCTGTACACCAGTTGATTGACGGTTGAGAGGCGGGACCAAAGAGCCAGAGCTCAACCCCCGCAAGCACAATTAGGTGAGTACAATTAGGTGAGTACACACACAGCGTATAAAATACTCAGGGGGAAATGACAAAGTGGAAATAGATGAAATGTTCACACGTAATAGTAACAGAACGCGGGGGACATGGGTGGAAGCTGGAAACTCAGATGAGTCACAGGGATGTTAGGAAGTATTCCTATAGCGTGAGAGTAGTGGGAAAATGGAATGCACTTAAGGAGCAAGTTGTGGAAACAAACTCTGTTCATAATTTTAAAACTAGGTATGATAGGGAAATGGGACCGGAGTCATTGCTGTAAACACACACACACACACACACACACACACACACACACACACACACACACACACAAACTGAGGTTCCAGCGGCTAGGTATATACACGGGATAATTATGTTAATGCTATAGCCTGAATGGCGTATTAGGCCGATGTACCTATCTTGCAAATAGCCAGATCCATCTTATCCGGATAAGTAAACCCGCCCAATGAAGACTTGGTATAACCGGAGCCACAGATGAAGCTCGTGTACCAGCTCTGTGAGGGCCCCCTTGTTCCAAGGACCCCTTCGACGATGGTATTAATTCGTGTCAAGCTTACATATTCACGTGACACTTCAAGCTGCTGGTACAAATATAGATACTGTTACATATTCGAGCATATATTGGTACAAGCTACCGCACATACTGTCTTAGTACAGACACGAATGCAGAAAAAGGCATATGAATTAACACGTGCACAGTTACGTGAATACTTATAGGTAAAGATAGTTTCGAATGACACAAGGATAGATGGTTAAACACACACTCACACACAAACATGAACAGAGACACAATTGTAGGGACATGATGAGGCACTAGGAGAGGTACAGGATCCGGTTTGGTACAAGATTAGGTAAGGATTGTGGTTTGCAGAACATAGGTTGCTGGTTCGCATCCTCCATTTGATTTTCTCAGAGAATTATTAGTAATATTTAACTGTTTACTCAGTCTAATACAATTATGTATTTAAGGCCTTTTTATACCATTATAAATTTTCCAAGAAACAAAGAATGTTATGCAAAAAATATTTAAAAAAAAATTATTTTTAAACATTAAAATCACAAAGGAATATTAAACATACAGAGCACTAATATATCTGGCCTAGGTATCTGGCCTGTGTGTGTGTGTGAGTGTGTGTGTGTGTGTGAGTGTGTGTGTGTGTGTGTGTACTCACCTAGTTGTACTCACCTAGTTGTGTTTGCGGGGGTTGAGCTCTGGCTCTTTGGTCCCGCCTCTCAACCGTCAATCAACAGGTGTACAGATTCCTGAGCCTATTGGGCTCTGTCATATCTACACTTGAAACTGTGTATGGAGTCAGCCTCCACCACATCACCCCCTAATGCATTCCATTTGTCAACCACTCTGACACTAAAAAAGTTCTTTCTAATATCTCTGTGGCTCATTTGGGCACTCAGTTTCCACCTGTGTCCCCTTGTGCGTGTTCCCCTTGTGTTAAATAGACTGTCTTTATCTACCCTATCAATTCCCTTCAGAATCTTGAATGTGGTGATCATGTCCCCCCTAACTCTTCTGTCTTCTAGCGAAGTGAGGTTTAATTCTCGTAGTCTGTGTGTGTGTGTGTGTGTGAGCACTAATATATATTTCACGGCAAGAAAGAAAACTCGGTGTTTTTGCAGGAATTATCTTCACCGTGCGCGGGTCGTAGCAGCAAAAACCTAGCAATTATCACACACAAAATAATCCCCCAGGCATTACAGGACAAAACATTCTCCTCCATAAATCATCTCGATTGCTAGCATCACGTACCGTTATTCACACGCAGGTAGGAACACTCACACACACACACACACACACACACACATACACACACACACACACACACACACACACACACGCACACACACACACACACACACACACACACACACACACACACACACACACACACTTCAAGAACAAGAGGTCATAGATTTAAACTAGCTAAACACAGATGCCGAAGAAATATAAGAAAATTCACCTTCGCAAATAGAGTGGTAGATGGTTGGAACAAGTTAAGTGAGAAGGTGGTGGAGGCCAAGACCGCCAGTAGTTTCAAAGCGTTATATGACAAAGAGTGCTGGGAAGACGGGACATCACGAGCGTAGCTCTCATCCTGTAACTACACTTAGGTAATTGCACTTAGGTAATTACACACACACACAGTTTCAAGTGTAGATATGATAGAGCCCAATAGGCTCAGGAATCTATACACCTGTTGATTGACGGTTGAGAGGCGGGACCAAAGAGCCAGAGCTCAACCCCCTCAAGCACAATTAGGTGAGTACAATTAGGTGAGTACACACATCCACAGGAAGCAGCCCGTACTTGCCATCAAATCTCCCAGGTACCTGTTTACTGCTAGGTGAACAGAGGCATCAGTCCAAAGAAACTACCCATTGGTTTCATAAGGGAGGGTTACACATGTAATGGCAGGATGAGAGTGTAATTTGGAAATAAGATAGAAGAGTTAAGGGTTACAGAGACCGTAAGGCAGAGGTTCAGACGTGCATTAATGAAATTAAATAATTAACGTAAATGAAATCAATTATCAATGATTCCAAAGGAACAGAACTCGATGGAAAAGACTCAAAGGAATAGAAGGATTCCCTCTCTCATAAATCCTATGCGTTAGCCGACAAATGTATTATAATATAGGAAGGAGATTGGTGGAAATTGATTAATAATGTATAATAATGCTTATTAGCATATATCAAAGTGCCATCTACACTTTCGTGGAGATAAACATTCCATTCACCGGGGCTGTATGGGGTCTCGAACCCTGGATCCCACGCGCGTGAAGCCGACGCTCTGTCGACTGAGCCATGAGCAGTCTTAAAAGGGAAAGTTTCTTGTTATTTGGTTATTTTTCTTGGGAAGATACGACCACCGATGCTAACATGAGGCAAAAGCCTCGCTTGATAACTGAGACTTATAACAAAACACTTAAGGGAGGAGAGAGTTACCAAAAAGCTAGAAAACGGGAAACGTAGAATCACTATTGACAGCTGGATTTCTATATTTTAATTTCAGTCGCTCAGATTTAGGGCGATTGAGATACAAGGATAGGCTCAAGGTACTCAAAATCAGATCAATGGAAGAGAGAAGAAACAGGTTGAGCCATGATTACCACATACAAAATACTCAGGGGAAATTGTCAGAATAGACAAGGATGGGCCATATGAATCACCAAGAATTGTCTCAATTTCCGGGTAGTAAATAAATGGAATTAATTTTGGAAGAGAAGTCGTAGAGGTAGAACTGAAAAGGTTTAGGATTCAATGCCACTCAATTGAATCTCATTTCAGTATTTTGAATGTGGTAATCATGCCTCAGCCTGTTTCTTTCTCTCTTCCATTGATTTGAGGTTGTGTACCATTAACCTATCCTTGTATCCTAGCGCCACCTACCCGCTCCCAAATCTCCGGAACCCCATTTCCCATCCCAACCCAAAACCCCATTCTCGTGCTCCCAAAACCCAATCTTTCCATCCACCTTCTCACCACACCCAAGGGCTAAAAAAAAAAAAAGCATTTTCAAAACAACGCAGAAAAAGAAAACATTAATCTGACACTGTTTTGAGAACCACAGAAAGCACTTAAAATTTAATCCGAGCTTTTATTCCAAGAACTCTGACATAACGCAAGCGGTCTGCACTCGCGGTAGATTCTATTATTTCTCAAATTCTTATCCAGCTCTGCATGTAAAGTGAGAATTTAACAGCGCTCTGCCTATTAGTATTTACGGCTGGTAGTTTGGTGCGTCTTTTTGGCCTTAGTGTAAATAACAAGAAAGATAATGAGAACGGAGACTGAAGATGAAAGTGAGAGAGGGGGTGAAGGTGAATATAATAGTAGGGTGTGAAAGGGCAAATGATGGTGAAGGATGTAGGTGAATATGGTAATGAGATGTTACAGTGAAAATGTTAGTGAGAGGTGTAAATGAAGATGATAATGAGAGGTGAACATGAATATGTTAGTGGGGAGTGAAGGTGAGGAAGCACAAGACACACAAACGCATCCTGCCTCAAAACTGTTTGATATATTTGTGTAATTAATATTCCCTTTATATCAGTCACTGAAGGAAGGAAGGTAGTAAATTATGAGGAGAAAGCACCAGGAACTATGTGGCACTGGGAAGGAGTCTGGATAAGGCTTTGGGATGGGACGAAGGGAAGGAATGGTG
>NC_091227.1:15235737-15265737 GCF_040958095.1 Procambarus clarkii | reverse complement strand
AACGTCCAACAGGTAAAAAATATAATTAAAGGTTTCTGGTTCATTGAGAGGCGTGAAGATGAGAATGGATGCTGGGGAGCGTGAGATTATCTCCTTGTGTCTCCCTGGCGTCGTCTCAATGAGGCTGGGATGAGCTCTTCCCTGCTGGGGGCCTTATTGATCATCGCTTGCTCCGACCTCCTCTTAGGCAGCGTCTCGGATTATTTCCTGGCAGTCTCACCTTCACGGGAAATTAATTTTGGGTCGTCTAATTTGTACAAGGGGAGAGTTTTTTCCCCAGATTATTTTCTTCTGTGTTTTGTAGTTTTTTAATTGTTTTTGTATGGTGGCTCATGAAGGACCGCAACTTTTATACATATTTTGAATATTATGATACTTTTTTGTTATTTACAGACACCAGGGAATTTTCTATAGATCTTTGGGTTTAAGATTACTGCCTCAGTTTATCGGTAGCTGGTTTCTAGAGTTTCTCTACTCTTGTAACCTCTAGCTTTTGGGTCCCTAGTATAAGTCATTTTTTGGTTAATATGACCGTCTCAGTGTTTTATTAAGTCCTCGTGTGAAGTTTGTCTGTATCTCGTCATTCCCGAGTACGTTTTATTTCTTCAGAACAGTCATATTATTGCAGTAAGAGGGCTGAATGTTAAGAGGAAAGTTGTATGGATCATCACTTAATACTGCTCTTATTGGCTATTATTATTATTATTATTTTTGCTTGGTCTTAAAAAAACCTGCAAAAGACAAAGTTATTAAAGGCGTATGAGTCGAAGATATTTCACTGCCTTAAATTTTTATATATTCTCCATTAGGTAAAATAGATTTATGACATATATGTCAGAGCCAATGTTCTTGGAGATAATGGAATTGAGTGTAAATGCTTCAATGGCTGTCAGTTGCATTTTAGCTCCTTATCCAATATTTTCATTCGACTTTAAGATATTGAATATTATAGCCTTTTACCCGTCTAAAGTTCAGGGCCATTTAAAATAATAACATTGGGCTTATGTCATTTTAGTCTGTGCTCCAGATTAGCATAGTAAATAACTTATACAGTATATGCAGAATTTGAAGTTTTAAGTACGAATAAGCTTCGATTATATACATTTGGGTGCGGATAATATGATTTCTCTTTAGAACCATCCACCGGAAAAAAATAGTTTTATGATCGTCGAGATGAGGTATAAACAGATCTTCGACCAGATATCTGAACCTCGTTACTTGTTAGTCTTGTCATAGAAATATCTGTCAGTGAAGTGATATGCTAATCCACTGGGTTTGTTGTCATATCTACAGACAAGAAAAACGAATGAATTGGAATCAAAGCCACGAACGCGTCTGTATTATCCACTACATTGTTTGCAAAATTTGCAACGGAGGTTTATTCGGCAAGAAAAGCTAAACAGTGAATATCATTGTCCTGTGGTATTATGATGTAGTATGAGGGGTGATTTGATTCATGTTCACCTGAGGGCTTTGGAACAGTTTCCTTTACATTTGTTCTCTCCCAGGAAAATTGGCTTTAACATTGTCTTTGTAAAGCCATTCTTCACGAGATATGAAATTTGGTGATTTGTGGTACGCTCTCTTGATTTTTTTTTTTTTTTACATTTTTACATATAAAATCTAAATATTTACCAATACGTATTCTCACGCTTCATTAACACTGCACCTCAATGAGTGATTTTACATAGAAATACAAATGTTAACCTGTGATCAACACTCTCCAAAACTAATTTTTTTTTCCATCTATGCTGTAGGGCTATTATAAAGACTTCACATCCGATGTATTTGATGTATTTCATTTAGGTATTCAGCTTCTATAATGTGATCCCTTATCGTGTGGCACAGTGTCAAAGGCTTTCAGGTAATCTAGAAAGGTGCAGCCATCCTATTTTGACTGCACATGAACCCGTATTTTCTTGTTGTTCAAATTATCTACTTTTTAATAGCCTTTCTAGGAACTTAGACAGCATGCCTATAAATGATATTAGCTTGCAATTGGGTGGTCACCTGCCTTCATTTTGACTTATCAGTACTATATTTAGCGTTTTCCAGCTCTCTGGCAGCTCTCCTCCCTACCAAGGCACTCAGGATAATTGGAAGTGGCACCCACTTGTTTCTATTGAGTCTATTGCCTTTGTTTTTATCCAGCTTATCTGTTGTTACTTCCAATTCTCTACCAACACTTTCATGTTTAAGTTTTTTAATTTTCCCAATTACAAATGTTCTTTCTCCAGCGTGCATGAGAAGCTTTGGTTAGGCTAAAAACTAGTGCATGTGTACAGTAAGAAATGTATATGTTTATCAAAAAGAATGTTCAATAATATGTTGATTCATTGTGATGTGTATTGTGGGAACCGACCTGTGAGATTTATATTTATTTAATTTATATGAATTTATATTTACGTTAATTTATATACTTCGATAGCAATTTGTATAATGATAAGTGGACTGTATTTCTGCAATAATCTCTTAATCTCACAAATCGATCCTCTACACATTAGGGGGGTTTATTAAATTAATATATATGCAGCCAATCAAACTACAGTAATAGCTACATACATTGATGAGGTTCCTTATCTTATAGTACAGTAGGTTAGTCCACCAGGTATAACTAGGGTGTAGACACCAAATTATCCTCTTTGAGGTAGCTTCCATATCACCCAGTAACTGGTGCACAAATCTTCCTTCCTCGTCTTGACCTGTCAAAAGTGCGCTAGCTGTGAAGCCAGATACCTATATATGACAAGCTATATCAGAGAAAACTGTACATGGAACATTAAGACCTGGCTTAAATACCTTTAGTTTGAGGCTTCCACGTGATCTAACCGGGTCACCCTATATCCTGACATTAATGGCCATAAATGAATGATAAACGGGTTTCGGATAGACACTTAACTTGATATGTAGACAGCGTGTTGAAAAATGGTACACCTTTGGTTTCCATAACACTACGTCCAAGTAAATTTAACAGGAGCCGAATTTGCTCCCGTGTGAGCCTCTGGTCTAGTATCAACAATGGCTGTTTAACACTCCATACTATTGACGTTACTGGCCGACATTGTCCAGATATGATAGGAGCTAAATTTGCTCCACACGTCTCGGAGGTGACACAACAATGGCTGCCCCCCTTCCTCCCTCACGCCTGGCCTACTTTGTCCAGATTTCAGAAAGTGATAGAAGGGTCACATTTACTCTACTTTAATATTGATAATTAAGTTAATTTATATAAGATGTTTTTATGATGGTAAAGTCCAAAGACTAATGTATTTAAGAATAATTCCCAGCAAAATAGCTGGTGAATTATAATAGTATGTGGTGATGATATCCCGTTTTCTTTAGACGGTAATTCCACTACAAGTTACGTTTTCTATGGGTAACTTGTTTATACAACACAGCTCTTATCTGTATGATTATTAAATGGTGTCGTATTTTCCGACATGTATAATATTGAAATATATATGATCGCGTTATATTAAATAGGATTGAGCTACCTCATCCCTTTCTATGTATTTATTCCTCAATATACTAATTTCAATTTCAGGTTCAATTTCAAGTTAAAAAAAAGGCTGCTGACGCTTTTCAGTTTACTTTAGTCATTACACATCACATATCTTCCCTGCGGGCGGGGCTGGAAATGGTTGCAGACCCGCCAAACACACACCGAAACTACGACGTTGGTACAACGTTTGAACAAGTTTTAACACCTCCTAACCAGTTATAACAACCAATATAGCAAGTTGTAACAACGTTCTAATACGTCATAAACACGTTAAGCCAAGATGTAACAACTTTATTACAAGTTGTAACAAGCGGAAAATAGAGACAGTTTCGGTTTGTGTTTCCTGGGGAGGTATTGCATTCTATTGCACCTGGCTTCTTTCATTGAGGAATTTGGTGTCAGATTCAGTCACATGTGTAGTCTTTCTACTGTTTTAACACGTATTTATTCAGACGTCTTCTTTCCTTGTTGGTTGCACTGCAGTTTGATATGTTTGTGTGTGTGTATGTATTTGTATATACGATTAGTGTCTGCAGAATCGAGCTATTAGCTTTTGGACCCCAGCATTTTGTGTGTGTGTGTGTGTGTGTGTGTGTGTGTGTGTGTGTGTGTGTGTGTGTGGGTGTGTGTGTGTGTGTGTGTGTGTGTGTGTGTGTGTGTGTGTGTGGGTGTGTGTGTGTGGTTAGCAACAATATTTTTGTGTAAAGTTGATAACCTTTTCCGAAATATGTAAAAGAAAGAATTCTGCCGAAAGTTGATGTCATTTATTTGCGTCTGGAATCGACAAGCCCCGGAAACGCCTGCCACTCTGACCTCTGGGTCACTTCCCACTCTGACCTCTGGGTCACCTCCCACTCTGACCTCTGGGTCACCTCCCACTCTGACCTCTGGGTCACTTCCCACTCTGACCTCTGGGTCACTTCCCACTCTGACCTCTGGGTCACTTCCCACTCTGACCTCTGGGTCACTTCCCACTCTGACCTCTGGGTCACCTCCCACTCTGACCTCTGGGTCACTTCCCACTCTGACCTCTGGGTCACCTCACACTCTGACCTCTTCCAAAAGTCTTTAATATCATTAATGAATTTAAGGGTTCTATTTAGCCAGACATATTCTTTCCTCAGTCTTTTAAATAATTTTTTTTTTACCATGATGGGGTGTGTATTGTTTACAGTAAACATTATTATACCCTCTTAGTGGTACCTATACTTCAGAACTGAAGTTCCTATACTTCAGAACTGAAGTATACTTCAGTATACTGAAGTATAGCTGGTCACTAAGATATTGTGATCGCTATAATGACTCTTCTGAGGGAGATTGTCTTTTTCAAAACTTAACACATGATGTCATTGTATTTCATCACCATAATTTTTGAATTACTAAGTCAAGAGGCTGCGAGACTAGTCGATATCAACACAATAGACATCGTGAGTTGTTATCATTTACTCCTAATGACAGGTAATTGTATTGCTGATTAATGACACTCCTAACAGCTAAAATAATTGCTACTCTAAATAATCTACAATAAAGAAGTTTCGTTGGAATTTCCTAGCAAAAAACAGATCAATATTATGCTAGCTGTGTCATGCAAGGAGTAAGTGATTAATTTCAGTATTCCAACATAGCACGTGAAAAAGGTGAGTTTTTTTAACTTTTTGTTTTTAACTTTAACATAAATAATTGTAATAGCATTGATGATCCCTAAAATGACGTTTTGGTACTACTGTCAACTTGACAAGAATGATTGCAACCTGCAAATGGTTGCGATAGTGTTCATTATTGTTGCATTTGTTATAGCCTTGACGAGAATAGTTAACGTTTAAGTGGGGGGGAGAAGTTTTCTTTCTTTTATTTATGGAACGATGTCGGTGCAGAGGGCTAAATTTAACAGGAACCTCTGACGCAAAATAATAAAATAACTGCTGAGCTCACGATATATTCCAATCAGTGAAGCGAGGGCCAGATTTTGTTCGGATTCTTAACGATAGAAATCTCCGGTCAAATACACAACGAAACTGCGACGTTGATACAACCTTCGAAAAAGTTTTAACACCTAACAAGTTGTAACAACCAATATAGCAATTTGTAACAACGTTCTAATACGTCATTAAAACGTTATAACAAGATGTAACAACTTTATTACAGGTTGTAACAAGGGGGAAAAAAAGGGCCAGTAACGATTTGAGTTTGCGGGGCTGAGCTTACTTTTCGTGAGCTCCCTCACTGTGAATTTTGTAATGTGAGTTGTTTTAAGAGTAGGTTAGACACATATATGAAAAGCTTGTGTGATATAAACATTGAAAGGAAAAAAATCGCAATTACTATGCCTTTTGCAATTGTTGCTTGCAATTATTGTTACTAGAAAAAGCATTAATGTGATTTGAACCTGATTAGTGATTATTTGTATGTGTGTGGGATTGGTGGTATGTTAGCTACAGATTATTTGAATGATTGGTAGCGCATTAGCAAAATATAACTTGCATGATTGCATGATTGGTATTGTGTTAGCGATTATAGATGTAATTGCGCGTTTAGTAGAGTGGTAGTAAGTAATTATTGCATTGTCTGGAAAATAGATCCTGTTAAGAATATCCGGTGAGAGATTAATGTATTTTGAGAACAAGAAAGCACATTAATTACTTTGAGTTGTAAGGTGAATTGATTTTATGATTGAAAGCTGCTAGACAAGTCAAGATGATTAATTTTTTTTTTACATAAGCTACCACGAAAACAAGAATAATGAAAACTAAACAACATAAACAAAACAATTGTGCAGAGCTTGCTACTCTGTGATGCGTCGGTCAATATTCTTTCTGATCAAGTTTGCTTTAATTACTCATTTATGTAATAATTGGATTCTGGAGCTATTTATCAAGACAATTTGTGGTGTTATGGTATGAATATTCCATTGTTCCAAATATTGTCCAACACATGGTTGCAAAGACCTCGTCTATGCTGATCATGCAGGTCAGCGTTCAATCCCCGACCGTCCACAAATGGTTGGACATCATTCCTTTCTCCCGTCCCATCTCAAATCCTTATCCTGATCCCTTCCAAGGAATATATATAGTCGCAATGGTTTGGCGCTTTCTCCTAATTGTCCCCCTTCGTATTTTACACTTTTCAGTACTTTTCCAGTAAACTCAGTAAACTTGTGAAGTGTACCACTCCGGGTCTTCTCTAACGACCAGCCATCATGTATAAAATACTCTTCCAGAGAACAAATCCACAAGGGCCGTGACGAGGATTCGAACCTGCGTCCGGAAGCATCCCAGACACTGCCTTAATCGACTGAGCTACGACAGGGTTCATTTGAACCCTGTTCATTTGTTCATTTGATCCATCACGTCAGTGTGTTTTCTTCCAGAGAATCTCAACATGTGTTATATTGTCAAGTATAAAGAATTATACTTGAATTCTAAAGAATTCTTTCACAATCTTCCCCTCCCCTTTAGGGAGCCGGTCGGCCGAGCGGACAGCACGCTGGACTTGTGATCCTGTGGTCCTGGGTTCGATCCCAGGCGCCGGCGAGAAACAATGGGCAGAGTTTCTTTCACCCCTATGCCCCTGTTACCTAGCAGTAAATAGGTATCTGGGTGTTAGTCAGCTGTCACGGGCTGCTTCCTGGGGGTGGAGGCCTGGTCGAGGACCGGGCCGCGGGGACACTACAGCCCCGAAATCATCTCAAGATAACCTCAAGATAGCCCCCTCTGGATTTTCTTTCATTCATGGAGCATTATTTCTTTCCTGCATTCCTTCAACACTCCTCCAGCACTCTTTAGCACTCTTTAGCACTCTTTAGCACTCTTTAGCACTCTTTAGCACTCTTTAGCACTCTTCAGCACTCTTCAGCACTCTTCAGCACTCTTTAGCACTCTTTAGCACTCTTTAGCACTCTTCAGCACTCTTCAGCACTCTTTAGCACTCTTCAGCACTCTTCAGCACTCTTTAGCACTCTTCAGCACTCTTCAGCACTCTTTAGCACTCTTCAGCACTCTTCAGCACTCTTCAGCACTCTTTAGCACTCTTCAGCACTCTTCAGCACTCTTTAGCACTCTTCAGCACTCTTCAGCACTCTTCAGCACTCTTCAGCACTCTTCAGCACTCTTTAGCACTCTTCAGCACTCTTCAGCACTCTTTCAGCACGTTTTCAACACTCCTTCAGCATTCTGAGAGCACATGTAGTAAGCGAGAGTCCTTAGCAGGAGTCTGAAGTTTGGTACAAGGAAACCCAAAAGTTAAATATAAAGTCAGCTCAATCCACAAACCTTCTTGTTGTAATACTGTTATGTAATAGTAGTAAGTCTCCTGCAGTCTTGGGAGACTGCAGGATGCAAAGCTGTTACCCATGCAGCTGCCCCTCCCCCCTCCCTCGCCTCGTTGCTGAGGTTGTCCAAAGGAAAGGCAAACGTAAGATGTAAGATGTGATAAACTGGTACCTGTCCGACGACAACATCAATGTCACGTCATTCTTTGCGACATAGATCACTGTATCATCAGTCTTTTCTCAAAGTACATCATCAAGACTCAACCACTATCATCGTGCTAAATTGATAGCACCGTCAGCCTATTTCCCCTCAGTGTACATCACTATCAAACTCCACTCAGTGTATAGCACCATCATCAACCTCCCGTAAATGTACACCAGAACAGACCTCTCCTCAGGTTAAATCACTATCAACCTCCCTTCAATGTATAGCCCCATCAACCTCCCCTCAATGTATAGCCCCATCAACCTCCCCTCAATGTATAGCCCCATCAACCTCCCTTCAATGTATAGCCCCATCAACCTCCCCTCAATGTATAGCCCCATCAACCTCCCCTCAATGTATAGCCCCATCAACCTCCCCTCAATGTATAGCCCCATCAACCTCCCCTCAATGTATAGCCCCATCAACCTCCCCTCAATGTATAGCCCCATCAACCTCCCCTCAATGTATAGCCCCATCAACCTCCCCTCAATGTATAGCCCCATCAACCTCCCCTCAATGTATAGCCCCATCAACCTCCCCTCAATGTATAACCCCATCAACCTCCCCTCAATATATAGCCCCATCAACCTCCCATCAATGTATAGCACCATCAACCACCCATCAATGTATAGCACCATCAACCACCCATCAATATATAGCCCCATCAACCACCCATCAATATATAGCACTACCATCCTCCTCCTCAATGTTCAGCATCAGCATTCTGATTTTCTTAATAAATAATAACCACTCATGCTCACTAAACTAATTTCCTCCATCGGCATAATGAGGCGTAAAATTAGCTTAAAATCAGGTTGATGATAGACCCCCGAGGCGCTTTGTAATGAGCTCCAGCAGGGGGCAGGCGCAGCGGACCATGGCGATGCAGCAGGCAAGAGAAACAATGCCTCCAGCAGGGGGCAGGCGCAGCGGACCATGGCGATGCAGCAGGCAAGAGAAACAGTGCCTCCAGCAGGGGGCAGGCACAGCGGACCAAGGCGATGCAGCAGGCAAGAGAAACAGTGCCTGGCGTACCATGTAACCACAGCTGGTTGTTGGACTTGCCTGCGGTCAACTGAAGACCTGTGAGGCACTATTGGGGAAAAGGACAGTTGATGTGGTGGTGGGGTCTTGACGGAGATGTTACCAGACGGGTGATAAGGGTACAATTAAATGTTTTGTGGGGTAAAATATTCATTTTTGCTTGAAGTTTAGTCGTGTAGCTTGCTTTCTTGGAGATGTTATGGGGATGTTATGGAGAAATATCTTGCTTCTATCTTCGGTAAATGTTGAGTGTCCAACATATTGGGGAATCGATAAGCGTCTTTTTTTCTATCAAAAGAATGTTTGTACTCGTATCCCACTTTTGCTTGCTTCCTTATCTGTCTGAATACACAATGTATGTGTGTGTGTGTGTGTGCGTGTGTGTGTGTGTGTGTGTGTGTGTGTGTGTGTGTGTGTGTGTATTCACCTAGTTGTGTTTGCAGGGGTTGAGCTTTGCTCTTTCGGTCCACCTCTCAACTGTCAATCAACACTGTGTGTGTGTGTGTGTGTGTGTGTCTGTGTGTGTGTGTGTGTGTGTGTGTGTGTGTGTGTGTGTGTGTGTGTGTGTGTACTCACCTAGTTGTGTTTGCGGGGGGTGAGCTCTGGCTCTTTCTTCCCGCCTCGCAACTGTCAATCAACTAGTGTACAGATTCCTGAGCCTATTGGGCTCTATCATATCTACACTTGAAACTGTGTATGGAGTCACCCTCCACCACATCACTTCCTAATGCCTTCCATAATGCATTTGTGTGTGTGTGTGTATTGGAGGAGAATATTGGCGACTATCTGTTCAATTGCACGTGGAACTGCTTGCGTATACAGTATATTCAAATGACAATATTGTTGCGTAAATTTCCTCACTGGCGTAAGCTTGCAAACAAAATTCTGTTCACAACAACAAGCGCCGCTTCATGTTACTGAAATATTTTTTTGTTGCACGGAATACAAACTTCTAACAAAAACGTAAACAAACCCAGAGAACACTATTGCAACAGCAACATGGGGATATATAATGGGATTGAAACAGCAACATTGACCAGTTTAACAATACTGAAACAGCAGCATGTTCATATTTAACAGGATTAGAACAGCAACTGTATATAGCAGGATTAGAACAGCAACTGTATATAGCAGGATTAGAACAGCAACTGTATATAACAGGATTAGAACAGCAACTGTATATAAAAGGATTGGAATTACAGCATGTTTATATGTAACAGGATTGGAAAAGCAACATATACATAAATAACAGGACTAAAACAGCAACATGTACGTACTTAACAGGATTGGATTAACAACATGCATATATTTAACAGGATTCGAACATCAAAATGTACACAACAAGATTGAAACAACATTTACATATTTATCAGTAGTCTTTAATATGTAAAATAACATGAATATATTAAACAAGACAAAGTCAAGTAGCATGAACACATTAACCATAACTAGCTCAGTCTTGATAAGTGAAAATTATTGAAGAACTTTAGAACACAAGATAACAGAATTACATTAAACTTATTGGCCCATACATGGCAGCTCCTAATTATATCCACCTAAACTCATTTACATATACATGTCTAACCTACGCTGGAAACAATATATTGAGTCAGCGTCTATTACGCTACGAGGAAACTTGTCCTATAAATCAATAATCCCATGCCCAAAAATTTGCTCGAGCATATTGAATGCAACATCATCGTCCTTGTGAAAAGATGGTAACGCAAGTCAGTGTTCACTGTGTCGGACTCGGGCCTCTGAGGTGTTCGGAATGATTCTTTCTAGATCGTGACACTTTGTATTTTCTCATTGAAATGTCCACCGTGCAAAACGTAGCAGGTATGAGGCATTGCTATCTCTCCAAATATGTGAAATTTAACATATAACACACAAACACACACATACACATGGATTGTCTATGGAATGCACTTGGGGAACAGGTTGTGGAAGAAAACTCTCTTCATAATTTTTTAAAATTAAGTATGAAAATTAATAAATTAATTAAATTAAAATTAAAATTAAAATTAAGTTAAAATTAAAATTAAAATTAAGTTAAAATTAAAATTAAAATTAAGTTAAAATTAAAATTAAAATTAAGTTAAAATTAAGTAATTAAGGAAAATGGGACAGGAGTCATTGCTGTAAACAACCGATGGCTGAAAGGCGGGATCCAAGAGTCAATACTAGATCCTCACTCTCACACACACACACACAATCGTTCCTCTCATTGTTTGCTGATGATGAAAAAATTATGAGGAGGATTAAAACAGAGGAAGATAGTAGGAGGCCACAACATGACCTAAACAGACTGAATGAATGGTTAAACAAATGGCTACTAAAGTTCAACCCGAGAAAAATGCAAGATAATGAAACTAGGCGGTGGAAACAGGAGGCCAGACACGGGTTACCGAATGGAAGATGAAGTCCTTCATTAAACGGACAGAGAGAAAGATCTAGGAGTTTATATCACACCAAACCTGTCTCCTGAAGCCCACATAAAAAGAATTACATCTGCGGCATATGCGAGGCTGGCTAACATCAGAACAGCGTTCAGAAACCTGTGTAAGGAATCATTCATAGTCTTGTATACCACATATGTAAGACCAATCCTGGAGTATGCGGCCCCAGCATGGAACCCTTACCTTGTCAAGCACAAGGCGAAGCTGGAAAAAGTTCAGAGGTATGCCACTAGGCTAGCCCCAGAACTAAGAGGCATGAGTTACTAGGAAAGTCTACATGAGATGCACCTCACGACACTGGAAGACACAAGAGTAAGGGGAGACATGATCACTATCTACAAAATTCTCAAAGGAATTGCAGGGTAGATACGGATAAGCTTTATAACATTGGTGGTACGCGAACAAGGGGACACAGGTGGAGACTGAGTACCCAAATGAGCAATAGGGACATTAGAAAGAATTTTTTCGGTGGCAGAGTAGTTAACAGGTGGAATGCATTAGGCAGTGATGTGGTGGAGGCTGACTCCATACACAGTTTCAAATGTACATATGATAGAGCCCAATAGGCTCAGGAACCTGTGCACCAGTTGACTGACAGTTGACAAGCGAGACCAAAGAGCCAGAGCTCAACCCCCGCGAGCACAACTAGGTGAGTAAACACACACACCTTTGGCGTCTATGTAACTATCCAAGTATCGTTGAGTGACGGCTGTCACGCCAGATATGAGGTCACCATCAATTAACAAGGTCACTAAGGAGAATTTAACAAGGTCAATATAAATTTAATAAATTTAACAAGGTCAATAAGGAATAAGCATCGTTTGTAATCCCCTCTCCTCCAAAAAAGAACTTAAGTGACTGATTCAATTCTTCGTTTGGTATGGTAAAGACCAATGTAGTGTTTGGTGATAAGATTAAGACTTTTCATCTTTTGAAGGGTTATTATGACTACTGCAATTTGCTTACTGACTAACCAGAGAAAATCAAAAGTCTTGAACGAAAAACCAAAGTCTTGAACAAAGAACAAAGTACAGGCAACTGGAAAGTCTATAAACATTTGTTCCCATAGCAACTGAGACGCTCGGCCATTGGTGTAAGAATGCCTTGATATTTCTCAAAGAATTGGGTTCCAGGGTCGTTGACACAACCAGAGACCCAAGAGCTTCCAGTTTCCAGTTGCAACGCCTCAGTGTGGAGATCCAGAGAGGAGACGCCTGCTGAGTCTGAGATATAAATATAAAATAAGCCTGAAATATTATAAAATTATAATATAAAGTAGTTAAAATACAGGAAAATTGCGATACGTAATCACACCATCTAATTTATTGCAAAGATTTTTTTTTGCATAGTGTTGTTGCATTAAGATCATTACCACATTACAAGATCCATAAATCACGTCTCGGCAGATGACCTGACATAACACTAACGTGATTAGCGTAATTAAATGATTTTATATTACCCAAACCAAATATATATATTAACCAAATATTTTATATTAACCAAACATATATTAATTATACTAATTAATTAATTAAATTACTCCTATGGAATATAACAATAGGTTGAATCCCATCGATTAGATGATAGATTGAAGTGTATATGGTATAGCCAGCAAATAGCTGGCACTAGAGTAGAGCTATCAACCAGCTGTCCGGATAGTAGAGCCACTGTCCAATTGACAGTAGAGCCACTGATCAGTTGACAATAGAAAGATATACGTTTAATCAATGCCATTTAATGTTGACATTGTCAAAACTCGGATACATATGCGAAACGTCTCATGTTATTTTGATCAATTAACCACAAAAAGATTAATTAGCTGAAGCTGAAGATTTTTAATCAGCTTTGAGCTGAAAACCGATAAATAATTTGATAATCATCTCTCAGCTTATAAATGTTAATTACTTAAGATTCTCTGAAGGTTAATTATTCATATCTCAAGAAGGCTGTGATTAAAGGGGAAAAGACGACATAGAAATTATTAAAGATAAGGAGTTTATTTTATCTTTCACGCAGAGAGGAATATTTTTTTTTCTCTCACACTAACGAGATCAATCGACTGTATGCTTCGACTCATTGTAAATACTGAACGCTGTAATAAGGATATAATTTTTTCTTTATATTTCCCTAGCTACAATAATTACAGAATTCATCTCTCTCTCTCTCTCTCTCTCTCTCTCTCTTTCTCTGTCTGTCTGTCTGTCTGTCTGTCTCTCTCTCTCTCTCTTTCTCTGTCTGTCTGTCTGTCTGTCTGTCTCTCTCTCTCTCTCTCTCTCTCTCTCTCTCTCTCTCTCTCTCTCTCTCTCTCTCTCTCTCTCTCTCTCTCTCTCTCTCTGTCTCTCTCTGTCTCTCTCTCTGTCTCTCTCTCTCTCTCTCTCTCTCTCTCTCTCTCTCTCTCTCTCTCTCTCTCTCTCTCTCTCTCTCTCTCTCTCTCTCTCTCTCTCTCTCTGTCTCTCTCTGTCTCTCTCTCTGTCTCTCTCTCTCTCTCTCTCTCTCTCTCTCTCTCTCTCTCTCTCTCTCTCTCTCTCTCTCTCTCTCTCTCTCTCTCTCTCTCTCTCTCTGGTCTGCATTTTCCATGGCGCAGTTTTACAGGACCGGAATAATTGCATTATATTCCTACCAGTTGCAGCCACACTCCATTCTGGTAACTGTGATCACAGTCCCTAAAACACTTCATTCTTTAAATGTAAAACTTTGAAATATTGTAAAATACTTTCAAGTGGTTCTTGACAATAAACCAATAAATATATAATGCACAATAAACTGAATAAATTTAACAAAGCGTACTATGAAAGAGTCTATAACAATAATTTTTTAAATAATTAATTTGTTCACAAAGAACAATATACTAAAAAACTATTGATTATAAAATTGCCAAATTTGCAAAATAGATCACATGCAATAAAAACCCGAGAAACTAATATCACAGGATTTCAAAATGGAAAAAAAATTAAATAAATGCAAATTCTGATTCCAAAAATACATTATCATATTAGCGAAACACAATGCCCACTCCCTGTTCATAATGGCCTAGTGTCATGGGCTGTTTTTCACGTTCACAAATGGATGAACAAGCTAGAGAATGAACATTCAGCGGCACGTGTCACAACAGGGTTATGTAGCATCAGATTGTAGGGAACTGCTGAACCTATTTGTGATTGTAAGTCAACGACGTTCAATTATTCCAACAATCAGTTATAATTGAGACGTGTTTTTTTTAAATGATCTCTCAGTATTACTGATATTTGTTGTGCATCAGCTTTGGCAGGTTAGGTAGGTTTATTGGGTTAGGTTAGGTTAGGTGGGTTGATTGGGTTCGTGCGTTTATACTTAAGTAAAAAAGAGTAGCATTTTTTCGAAGTGGCAAATTGATTGAACTTTTTTTTTTATTCTATGTTATGATCTTGCAGGAATAATTACTCATTTTCTTGTCATAAAAGAGGAAATCAACAATATAGTGGCCTATAATAATTAATTCAATTGAAATTTAGACAGGCGTTAATATTATTTCTGAAAATTCTTAATAACTTGAAAATGTCAACAGTGGCCAAGTTCCATGCGTTTTTGTTCAAATCACAAAACGAGGATCCCAGTTATGTGTGTTTAAGATTACCTATGGTTTTGGCCCAAAAATTTTCTCTTGCTCCTTCTGACAACTATTAAATTTTCAAACAAAATTTACTTGCTTGCTTATCTTCTACTTATGAATAGTTGGGATCACGTCTTATTTAATTAAGTCCTTCGGGACGAATGATTCCAATTCCTGAACGGAAAAAAGTTGTATAATTAATATATGTAAGTACGACAAGTTCTGTTAACTTCTTTCTCTGTGATTGCATAGGTCTTTAATTTGATGACCTTGGGTTCCCTGATAGGCCTAGTAACAAAATAATATTTTTGCCAACCAGCTAGAACGATTTTGTATATTTTCGAATATTTATTTATGAAATAGTGTATTCTAAACAAAATTAAAATATTTTATTTATTAGATATAATAATAATTTAATATGTAACGTTCGAGATAATCTATTCTGGCCCTCATAAGCCAAAAGAAATTGTTAAACAAGGAAAGAAACCCTAACTTTAATTGTTCAAATTGAAAAGAAAAATTGCTCACATTAAATGCAAAGCCTTGAGAGATGGACAAAAAATCAGAGTTTTATACGAAACTAAACAAACTTCTCTTGAAAGATTGAAGAATACAAGTGTCGTTGAATTCTACGTTTTTATTCATTCTACATGATGATAAGAAGAGAATGAAACATTGAATTCAAGGATTAGTGAAAACTAAAAAGAATTTGCAATACGAAAATTATGTGACCACTGTAAAGCCAATAATAACATATAAGTAAAAAAAATAAATAGACTTCTGGATTCTGTTTAAAACATTTAAAATTCTATTCTATTTAAAACAACGAGAAAACATTTATATTTATAAGAGCGGATAAAGAGTGAGTAAAGATGTGATAACGTGTCTTAATAATGGGTCAAGACTGAGCAAAACTTCGTCGGTTCTTCATTTTCAAGATGTGTGGGTTAGATGTTAACTCTTCAGCTACGTTATCGTGACTCATCGTCTGAGTTAAGATGTGATATGCATGTAATACCTGAGCTGCTGCAGGCTCTGTATCTCGATAGCAGCAATAAGTCATCTTGTCCAGATAGCACAAGGATTACAGACGATTTTTATTTACAGAAGTGGTTCTGCCTCATCAAAAGTTTGATTTATATATTTTTTTACAGAAGGCCTTCATATTACAGGACTTCTGTAAATATGAAGCATGAACGTAACTATGTAATTTACTATTATTTTTTGTCCTTTGGGTGAGTAGCTGGCTGTTGATGTTTGAGTCCTAAGGTTTGTTTGTGTTTCAAGAAACGAGGAGAGGAAGAGTTGCTCCTTGAAGAAAATGGGTATTTTAGCATCTGCAAAGTATTGTAGCACAACGTTCAACGGATCTGATGTTATTTTCAATTATGCAACCATCAAGGAGATATGTATATGAATAAATTTTTTATCTTGTTTCGTAGATGGATTATTGTGTTCATTAAGCTGTTTTTCATCATAGTTATCCATCATTTTTGCTGATAATAATTTTTTTGTGATCTTAGTTTTTCGTATGAAGGTGGTTACAGGAGGAGACCACAATAGACTTCTGTTAGCAAGCTTAAAGCTGTCCCTTTCCATTCGGGCTGCTTGCTGCTGTTGCGTTCACAAATATTGATCTACAATCGTAAATTTGTATTATTATTTATAGGTTTCTGGAAGACTGTGATGAAATACAATGAACTGCTTGCTTTTCGGTGCATTTATAATGGCGAAGGTGAGCATAGTGTTGCTGGTAGTGCGTTTCGACGTTGATAGGGCATCTGACGTCGGCTGACGGCGGCTGACAATGGCTCCTGACGTTCCTAGTGCGCATAATGTCAAATTCGTTCATGCTCACATCCAGTATGTGGGTTATGGTATCTCTTACAATCTTCACTCTTGGTGAAAGCAATTTCAGGTGCTTGCAGTGTGGCTGATGGGAGCTTTAAACATTTACAATAGCTACTGATGTTTCTAACGGCAGCTTTGAAAGTTTCCAGTTTGGCTGAAGGCAGCTTAGAACCTTTCTAGTGTGGCTGACGTCGAGTTAAAACGTTTCCAATATGGATGGTGGCAGCTTAAGACGTTTGCCCTGTGGCTGACGGCTTCTCGACATTTCTCGTGACGATGGCGTCATTTTCAAACGTTTCCACTGTGACAAAAGCTTTAAACGTTTAAACAGTGGATGAAGGTAGCTTTCAACGTTTCCACAGTGGATGATAACATATTGTGACGTTCACACTATGGGAAACAGCTGCATTAGAAAACTATGCCGCGGGTGTTTCGTAACTGTGACACAGAAGTCATTAAATTAGACATTTGAGGAAACAAGATGTCTATCAGCGTTTTATCAATAGCGAGAGAGAGAGAGAGAAAGGGATTGAGAGAGAGTGAGAGAGAGAGAGAGGGAGGGGGGAGTGGAATTCTGCAGCTGTGACTAGTGGATGAATGATGACGAGGATGATTCTCTACATGTACAGATCAATTGCAATAGAGAGGGAACAAAAAAAAAAACTTAGGGAGATTTAAATCAATTCCAGTTTGAGTGATATTGAACAGGGACTAATGACTAATGAATAAATATATATTAAGTGCAGGATCCTTGCACAGAGAGTCGCCGTATAGTTCCAAATTGAGTGATTAATTGCTTTCAGCGATGATCTATCAAGTTAAACACGCTCTGAAGTCAGAACGATTCATTCAATTCAAATGTGAAGGGAAATCGCCTTGGCCAAGCATTGAGTTTCATAGTTCTTCGTTTCAATCATCAATTTGTCATCCACATTATTTTCTTTATCATGTTCTTTTGAGTTATTATATTGCATGGTCAAAAGTCATGTTATGGAGGTAGAAGGTGGCGTATATTTTTGGCAGATATTAACGACTATTATCGATATCTGACAACTGCTTTGTAGGCTATAGATCAATGAGTATTTGTGAGTGTGTGAGGGGGGGAAGGGGGAGGTGTATTTACTATTTGTGCCTGCATTGTGTGTGTGTGTGTATGAGTGTGCTTGCGCATGTGTGCGATCTTTATATATATATATATATATATATATATATATATATATATATATATATATATATATATATATATATATATATAATATGTCTACTGCAGAATCTTCAACAGAATTATAAATAAGTTCTTTAGTAAAACAATCTTTAATATAAACTTGCCAAGGAAAGTCTAATTAATAATGTAATTGTAATTAATAATGTAATTAATAATGTACCTGTATTTTTTAACATACCTGCTGAGTATGTAATTACAGCAAGTACGAAAACTGACACTGTAGTAATAAATATATTTGTATTATATTTTAATTATCAATATGTTGTTAAGGTAAATATCACTGATTATGTGATTATTTTGATCCTGAAAAACTACTAATTCTATTGTTATTAATAACAATAATAATAACACTCATAATAATAATTAATAATTGATCACCATGCGATGTGGAAACGATTCAATATTTCAGATAACCTGGATGTTCTGTTTAGTGATTTTTAGTATCAATTTAGTATCACTTTTTTAGTGATTCTTTAGCTGTTTAGTGATAAACTTTCAAGGCCATGACCAGATGATTGTAATGGATATATGTGGGCCTGCGAGTTGCTGGAAGCAACAGCCATCTAGATCATCACAAATCTGGCTCCAGACCAGGCATGGGATCTATATCAAGCTTTATTGAGAATTGCTAGGAGTAAAGTATGTCTTTGCAATCGCTAGGGACTTTGATATTTTTTGCCTGGAATGCAAAGTTGCTATGAAATTCAGTAATGACTTGAAATTTTACACATCACAAATTGGGTAAAAAAAAGTGTTTCAATTTGTAATTTATTATTTTATTGTTTATTTTCATCCATTGTTGAAAAAGTTCGCAGGAAGTAGCTAACTTCCTGCTAACTTTTTCTGTTCGTTAGCTGTTTCGTTGGCAGAACTAACGGTAATATTTTAATCTATGTTGATAAGTTCTATAGTCACAGACCACAGAAAGATAAAGTAGTAAATATAACTTCACATTCAGTCACGTCATAGATATACCAGTTAAATACTCCGTCAAGCTCCTGGATGATATATATCCTCAAAGGACCAGCATGTATATTTTTCTGATGCTTGAAGAGATCTAAAAATCAGAACAAATGTCATCTTGAATAAATTTTCTCATATCGTCACACATTAATTTTCAAAATATAATATTATTAATGAGTTAAGTGTGACGCTCATTGACGTTCTCAGCTTGCATAGGACATTACATAACCTTGCAGCCTTGAAACACCATCATATCTACAGAGGTTATTCCTCTCATTCCTCCTACATAACCTCATTCCACTACACAACCTGCCACGAAACACCATCATATCTACAGAGGTTATTCCTCTCATTCCTCCTCACTTTCCTCTGGCAATTCCAAATTCATAAATGAAAAATGTATAACAACATTTTCTCTGGCTCTCTCTCGCTGCTGCTCCAGCAACCTCGGTTCAAAGGGCGGTCGCCTGTAAAAAAAATATAAACTCCTTGTAAACTTCACTGCAAAGTTTTAATTGGCTAGATTCCTCGGCAGGGACATTTCTATATCGCAGTGGTTTATTGCTATATAGCGTTAGCCATGTTAACTTTACATTAATATATAAATGAATATAAGCTAAAATTGGCTGTATAGTGAAAAAAATAATTTAAAAAATTGGACGAAAAGAATTGAGCATGACTGTATTATTTTCATTGTGGTGTAGTGTTACATCACACACAAATTCTTAAGGTGATTCAGCTCAGAGTTATTAAAAACATTTGGTGGTAAAAGAGAGTAATTTAGCTTTTATCTAGCTTTATTACACAGAAATCGTGTTTGAGATAATGAAAGAATCATAACGGGAAATTAAGCTTTAATCATCAGTCCGAAAGATGGAGCTGGATCTTAGAAAAGCAAGGATGGTACGCCTGCAGATCTATTACACCACATAGTCTAGATACTGGACCAGGGATGCCAGATTTGGCACGAGCTGAAGAAATAAAAATGCCGAAATTGACTATAAAACTATTCAAAATATTTTTGTTAACGATTGACTCCCATTTTCAGAGTACACAGGTCAGCTTTTAACAGTAGCCGAAAGGAGTAGTAAGTAGCAAAACATACATAGCATAGCTTTTCATTTGGGCTACAAGTAGACGAATTGGGCTACAGGTAGCCCAATCTGGCAACCCTGTACCCTATGAGCTCTGGCAACCCTATAACCCTATGAGCTCCCGTATAGAACGAAAGAGGTTTGAAGAAACATTAAGTGGCCTAGTTGGTCTTCACCGGTGACCCCTAACTCAAGTAAACTTGCAAGTGAAGACGATGTGTCGCAATAATCCGGTGAAGATCAAACATCCCAAATCAAACATCTGGAAATGACGAAACGACGACGTTTCGTTCCGTCCTGAATCATTATCAATTCATTTTGAAATTTGTGGGTTAATGCCTAACATTTTAAAGCCGTTGACCTAATGATAAACAAAGCTATTGCTTCGAGTAACTCGCAGGCCCACATATATCCATTACAGTCTTCTGGTCATGGCTTTGAAAGTTAATCACTAAACAGCAAAAGAATCACTTTAATAGTGATACTAAAGTGATACTAAACAGAACATCCAGATAATCTGAAATACTGAATAGTTTCCACGGCGCATGGTGATCAATTATTATTATTAATTATTAATTATTATTATTATTATTGAGTGTGATTATTATTGTTAATAATAACAATAGATGTAGTAGTTTTTCAGGATCAAAATAATCAGATAAATAATCAAAATAATCAAAATATCACATAATCAGTGATATTTACCTTAACAACATATTGATAATTAAAATATAATACAAAAAATAGAAAGTAAAATATAATAGAAGAAGAAAGTAACCAGTAAAATGAAAGTTTCTTTACTTTCTCATCTTATAAAGTGACTATGAAATGTTTTCTATTAGTATTAGGATTAACATGTTTCTAAATATTAATTTGGGGATTATTTAAAAAAATTAATTATCAAATATTAATTTGGGGATTAAAAATCTAAAAGTAATTTAGATAACTATTTGCTAATCTGATGCCTTAAATATTCGTAGTTAGGGAGGTAAAAACATATTCAATCTTTAGGAACATTAAAAAGAAGAAAGAGGATACTCCGCCATTTAAAAAAATCTTGAGGATCCTATCAAAGACTTAAAAGAGATTCCCCTTTTGCTGAAAAAAGTTCTTACAAAAATATAGCTTCATAGTCAACTGTGAACCAATCTGAACACACAAAATTAAATGTATGAGTGTTGTGTGATCTTTCTTGAACATTGATGGCACAAATGACATAATAATTCAAACCTATATAAGTGCAGGGTTTTTTTTTCTGTAAGTTATCATAATCCATGCCCACGTACCCTATGGGTCGCACAATACCCACGTACCACCAAACTCTTCTGTACCAATAGGAATAAAGTGGGTTTGATGCTAAACAATCGTGACACTGACGAATGTAAGTACACAGAGAAGATGTGTAGCGTACTTTCACCCCCTGTGACTGCAAATTTCCAAGTCAAACAATTTGAAGTGATTAAGTGTAATTATATGCGATTAGACGAGCTCGTATGCAATTAAACAAATTTAAATGTGATTATATGTAATGGCTGGTTGGCCTTAATTTTAGAGGTCATTTTCTCTACAGCTAACTATTTAAACCAGTAAAAACTTGCATAATTAAAGAAAACCCTACCATCCTAATACAGGTATAACACTATTTTGCTGCGAGAGGCAGGTTCCCGACAGTCCAGTCTTGAACCGGATCCGTTCCGGTATAAGGAAAATCGAGGTTGCTCCCAAGTTTTCTTGTGTAATATCAGAATGCGATCCGTCACACAACGTAACGGCTGTCGCTCCGTTTGTTTAGTGTACGTCGATATTTCATCCGTGTTTGTTTTTTTGCCTTGCAGTTCAGCTAAAGCATTTGAACGCTTTAACGGTTTGCATGGAAATGTCTGATACATGATTTCGGTTTTGGATAAATTTGATATATATATATATATATATATATATATATATATATATATATATATATATATATATATATATATATATATATATATATAATGTGTGTACTTCCAATCACCTAGTTGTACTTGCGGGGGTTGAGCTCTGGCTCATTGGTCCCGCCTCTCAACTATCAATCAACAATCACACACACAAGTATGTGTAGTATGTGTGTATGTGTCCACGGTGATCTTCACATACCGAATATCACAAAATCATTCGCATTTCAGAGGACTGTTATATGCCACATATAATTCACAGCATCAGATACAAAGAATAGTGGTTCGGGTTTTAATCTAACTCGGGAATAATGGGGAGAATAATTATTAAAAATAAATAATTATTTATATATAATAAATAATAGTCCAATAATACCATGACACAGCACATAAACCTTATTGCGTGTCTGAAGGCTATTCTCACCCTTCTATATATAGAAATTAAATGATATATGAGCGTAAGCGTGGTGATTCGATAGAGGTCTATTTGCGGATGCCATGTAACAAAATACTGGCTAGCACAATAGGAACTTTTTGTGACGAAATCGCTATTTAATAGTGGCCAGAAAATAGTACATACAAGCTGAGTCGTTCTTTCGTTTATATTGTAAAATAATTTATTGAATGGTAAATTCTCGTTTGAGGTAAGATTTGCTTTGTTTAAATTAGATTGGGATAAAAGTATACTTTTAAAGTACATCAAGTATAGAAATCTACTATATTATGTTTAAATTTTATTCCAAACAATGTAGTTGGCTTATATAGGTATTCCGTTGATGTATATTTAATATAGCGATCATCTACGTCTGTACACTTACAACCCATTATATATTTTTCTATATAAATAATTAATTAATAAATGAACAATATAAACGTTAATATGTACACACATGTCACATAAAGATCAGTCAGGTGTTTCATCACAGACGTTCTCTTGACCAACCCCGTCCTAAAGTAGAACGTCGCATTTTGACGTATACTCTACAAATGGCCAAAAATTGTCGTACTAGAAAATGGTAACGGGTTGAAAAAATTGACATACTGTCCCGTTTTCTGTTTTGGGTCCTCTGGTAGGTTAGGAGAGGGCAGTTAGTACATCAGTTTCCTGACGATGGGGAAACCTTAGGAGGACGGGCTGCTTGATTTGCCACGGCGTAAAGATTCTACCTCCTAACCCTTAACTAACCTAATCAGAAACCTGCAAACCCAAGCAACCCACCTATCCTATCACTCCGATGCATAGAAAACGTAGATATTTTTGAGCCCTTACCTTTGATAGTAGGGACGCATTTGTAACGTTGATTACCGAAATGTTCAAAACGTGACCTCTTAGTTCAGAGGGCCGGGTGAACATCACTTCTGCCAGTTTGGCAGATTAGCTTTGTCGAATGTCGTCTTCCCATCCACAGCTATAAGAAGGCGATGAGTCACAATAACGTGGCTGAAGTATGTTGACCAGACCACACACTAGAAGTTGAAGGGACGACGACGTTTCGGTCCGTCCTGGACCATTCTCAAGTCGATTGAGAATAATCCAGGACGGACCGAAACGTCGTCGTCCCTTCAACTTCTAGTGCGTGGTCTGGTCAACAGCTATAAGAAATTCTCCAACAAATCCTAAGAATCATGAAGATTCTCTTGTAATGATATTTGTGGTCTCCAAAATCATTGCCTTTCGGTAAATGTCACAATAGCGATAAATACATAATTCAATCATATATTGACTCTCGCAAATATTGACTATATTAGAGTGTCAGTAAAAGTTACAATTATGGGTAATGAAAGCAGATCGAACTCAAACGAGGACATAAGTATTGAAAATGAATTGCTTAATGGCTACATATGGCATTTGTTCAAGTAATATTTAGTGTTGCGTATAAAGTGACGTTGTGTGCCATAATTTGCTTCGAGACTTCGAAATCGCCTTCAGTATCATCTCACTCGTCAGTTTCATTGCTTCTGAGCAAGTTGTAGCGTGACTTCGAAGTGCTCGGACGCAGGACACTGCTAATCAAGAACTTAGGACATTATTGGCCTGTTTGTCGATATCTTAATGTGGGTAACAAGTCAATATCAGCACTAGATAAAACTGCATATCTCAAATCCCCCCCCCCCCCCCCCCCCCACTGCACCTGGTTATATCTCAATAAAACTGATAATACGTCACATTTTCCTTTGCGTTACTTTTTTCTTAAATACTTTACATTGAGGCCAGATTTGGAAGCGAAGTTTTTATAAGTGCGGCACACTCTAACCGGAGGGAAGAATGATTAAACAAACATTGGTGTCATTCTTCCTTTAACGCAAAATATATTTTAACATACGCAATAGTTCAACAATCCCCATGCGTTAAAAGGCCAATGACTGCTAAATCTTTAATTGGCTCGAGTAAAAGCAGCTGTGTGAGTCAGGCAGAAAGACCCAGGATCGATACCCAAGTCGTGGAATCTTTCATTGGCATTCATCTGAACGTAAAATCTAATGATTATTGAACGGTGCTCAACCGTTCTCATGATATGCTAAACGAACAATTCGAAGCGGTTTCACCTAACTAGAAGCGGTTTCACCTAACTAGAAGCGGTTTCACCTAACTAGAAGCGGTTTCACCTAACTAGAAGCGGTTTCACCTAACTAGAAGCGGTTTCACCTAACTAGAAGCGGTTTCACCTAACTAGAAGCGGTTTCACCTAACTAGAAGCGGTTTCACCTAACTAAAGGCATTCGAATTCAGGCATTCCACCGAATGTGTTGATTCCGGTGACTATTTGTCCGGAAATCAACCTTTTTTCTGTGATTGTGATTTCAATTAACCATTGAAGCTTTTTTTTTTACGTGGGTTCGATAATGTTTACATTGTGGAACATTACGTGAGGGGGGGACAGATTGGTTCATCAAGTGATGGTGTGGCCCTGTGATCATCATATTTTGGTGTGGCCCTGTATTCATCAAGTGATGGTGTGGCCCTGTGATCATCATATTTTGGTGTGGCCCTGTATTCATCAAGTGATGGTGTGG
Organism: Procambarus clarkii; assembly: GCF_040958095.1. Classification (NCBI taxonomy): domain Eukaryota; kingdom Metazoa; phylum Arthropoda; class Malacostraca; order Decapoda; family Cambaridae; genus Procambarus; species Procambarus clarkii. Next base: position 15,240,592 of record NC_091227.1, on the reverse strand, counting down.
CCCTGTGATCATCATATTTTGGTGTGGCCCTGTATTCATCAAATGATGGTGTGGCTCTGTATTCATCAAATGATGGTGTAGCCCCTGTGTCCATCACATGATAAATGTGTTGTATCTGATCATGTTAACCATCATTGATTTTTACCTTCCAGTGAGTCAAGCCTGCCAAGTGAAGCAGGTTCCAAAGTTAAGTAAATATAAAGTTCATATAACACCCTCAAAAGGACTCATTTATAACACAATGCAATACAGTTTTATGTTCCTGATTAGCAAGCTAAATTTTCTGATAGTTTATGTCTCCAAAATAAAGAAAATGTTTATTATTCCCCTTAAACGTCGTCTAAGACGACTTAGAGAAGACGTTTTGAACGTATTTGAAGGCTGCCGACGTATTTGAACGTATTAAAATACATTTTGAACGTATTTGAAGGTTGCCGACGTATTTGAACGTATTAAAATAAATTTTGAACGTATTTGAAGGCTGCCGACGTATTTGAACGAATTAAAATACATTTTAAACGTATTTGAAGGTTGCCGACGTATTTGAACGTATTAAAATACATTTTGAACGTATTTGAAGGCTGCCGACGTATTTGAACGTATTAAAATACATTTTGAACGTATTTGAAGGTTGCCGACGTATTTGAACGTATTAAAATACATTTTGAACGTATTTGAAGGCTGCTGTCTATCAAGAGCTGTGACGCATTGTTTCGTAAAGTCGGCAGCATTCAGATGTTCATTCAGGACGTGTTTCCTTAAGCTGTCTGAGGAGCTGGTTGAGTTTAGTCATATATTATGCACCCCGTTCCCTTCCTGTGGTCTGTGGTGGGAAGGGTAACAGAAGCAGATAATGGATTTAGGAACTAAGCCCCACATTTCATTTAGTTAAGCAAGTAAGAATTGTGTACAGTAAGATGTATAATATTTTAATAAACATATGTACAAACACATTATATATATATATATATATATATATATATATATATATATATATATATATATATATATATATATATATATATATAAGTAACTGCATATACATGCATACACATATATATGCATATATGAATACAAAAACACACACACATACAAATGAACGTACATATATATATCAATAGTCTTTTTTATATCACAAATGATATAAAAAAGACTAGATATCAAGAAGAGGCCTCGACAGTCTCTCCCCAATGCAGTTTGCATCTACGATGAGTTAGTTACAGTTACTAATCCCACTCCACACCCATCCAACTGAATGGGTGTGGAGCTTTACATGTATTTGCATGCATTACCTGCAGTACGCAAACTATGAATACTTGGCTAAGATTTCTAGTAGTAAATCATTTTGAATACAGTATTTACACATTTCCTAAACACCATTGATAGAGTTCTCTCTGAATTCCGCGATGTTTTCATATTTGTTGAGTATAGTATTCGGCAATTAAATACTATGCTTGACCAGTTAGTACGCAAGATTATCTTCAGAAATAAAGGTGAGCTCTTTTGGGATGGAGGGTAAACACAAATTTCGAAATAAAACGAAAAATCGCCAGCTAACTGGAAAAGCAAAGAACGTGAGAAACGTGAAGAGAGAGTGATGAAAGGGACGATCGATATTGTCAGCGAGACAAAATGTCCTACAAAAGAAATAAAACAGAAGCACACTGCGAAAAACGCAGGAAAAACACACATGAAGCAACATTCTCATTGACACACACACACACACACACACACACACACACACACACACACACACACACACACACACACACACACACACACACACACACACACCAAGGAACCAAAACCAATCAAAACGAGTCAAAAAACACATGGCAAACCAAGATGTCTCGGTGCTGATCAAAACAGCTAATCATTAGTGTATGGGGAAAAACGGGTATTTGATCTGTGCCAACAAGAAAAAGGTATTCTGACACCCGGCTTGTTTATCAATGACCTTCCAGACAATTTGTGCTTCTTAACTACTGTGCTTGAATGGGGCAGTACATTTTAGTTTATACATAAAATAAAAAAATACTTTTGCCGCTACATGTGACATTGATGAAATAGTTGCTACCACAAATTTACTGTATTTTTTACTATCTTCACTGTCAGATACGTTTAAATTGAATAAAAATGGGTATGGATACTGTAGGCAAATAAAATATGGAAATTTGGGGAATTAATCTGTATGTGACACGTGTATAAAGCATAATGAAAAAACGGCTGTATTATTTCATTTGTTTTTCAAATTTAACGCGATTTTGTTTACAAAGGCGACTAAAAACACAGTGGAACTCTCCAACAGCCGATGTTTATTTGTGAATTATAAAGTTAGAGAATTTTTAAGAAAGTTTAGAAAGATTTGCATTTTATATCAAGCCCCATTGTCAGTCCGGGCCAAGATAGGAAGGGTGCCTTAGGATGAGAGTGGGGAAGAGAGATGGGAGTGAGAGCTGGGAATGAGAGCTGGGAATGAGAGCTGGGAATGAGAGCTGGGAATGAGAGCTGGGAGTGAGAGCTGGGAGTGAGACCTGGGACTGAGAGTTGAGAGTAAGAGCTGGTTGTGAGAGCTGTTTGTGAGAGCTGAGAGTGAGAGCTGGGAATGAGAGCTGGGAATGAGAGCTGGGAATGAGAGCTGGGCGTGAGAGCTAGGCGTGAGAGTTGGTTATGAGAGCTGATTGTGAGAGCTGGGAGTAAGAGCTGGGAGTGATAGCTTGTATCTTAATTAAGAGGCAGTTTTTCATACTACTACTATCTTTTATCTATTAATCTACAGTATAGTCTCCCCATCCCCCACTAACTCCACCTTCCCCCTCACCTCTTCCATCACCTCCCCCACCCTAATATGCCACCTCTCCCCATTCCTACTATCTCCTCATTCCTCCAATATTCTCTCTCTCTCTTTCTCTCTCTCTCTCTCTCTCTCTCTCTCTCTCTCTCTCTCTCTCTCTCTCTCTCTCTCTCTCTCTCTCTCTCTCTCTCTTTCTCTCTTAGAAATTGTAGTATTTTACGCAGCTGAAAAGCCACTCAAATCTCAGCAGAACATGAATCCCTGATTTCAGAAGTCGATACATCGCAGATGGTCGTTATTGATGCCGATATTTCTGAAAGTATGGCACTGGGGATGACCTCGTTTGGTCTATGACACTCCCATACCCCCTTTTGTGTCATCTTGAAAAGTTGTACGAGGAGTCCGACCTCCAACTTTGGACAAACAGACAAACATTCTATTGACATATATTTCCAAAAAACTCTAAAGTATTAAAAAAAATGGCTAAATGACATACAAGGAATCCTTCAGTCTTTTTTCCTTCCAGTCCCAAATATTTCCTCATTCTATGATTTCTTCAAGGTTTTCGAACGAACGTTGGATGCTCGTGGGATTTTTCCCTCCGGATATACACACTTCTCAATATCCACAAGATATCTCTAGATATCCAATCCGGATATTAAGCAAGCACAGAAAACACAGAAAAAGGTGAAAAACTGCCTTCCCGAAATACAAACACACGGAGCTGCTTTAGTGCAATAATGAAAACAAGGCCACAGTTCACAACAAGAGAATTTTTTTACCGACGAGAAAACATATTTCTACTGTCTCCTCCTCCACTACCCCCCTCTCCCTCTGAGTCCCTTCTCTGTGTGGACATGGACTGACGACACAGCAATTTGTTCTCTCTCTTGACAACAACCTGCATGATGTCAGTAGACCGAGAGGACTCCATTGTGCGAAAGGGGAATGAGAATAGAGAGAGAAAGAGAGAGAGAGAGGTGGCGCAGTGATAACACCCTCGACTCGCGAGCCATTTGGCCTTGGTTCATGTCTTGGCTAGGTGGGATTAACTGGGTACCAATTCTTTTAATTGTTGGCCCCTGTTCACTCTACAGTAATTGGCTTATTGGTGGTTAACCGATTGACAGGTCGTGTTGCAGTGAAACCTAGCGAGGTAAAGGGTAGAACTATGCAAGAACTATGAGAAGGAACAACTGACAACCTGCTGCCATAGGTATTAAGTCGCCTTTTTCTTTTATCATACAAATAAAGATAAAAAATAACTGTTTTTTCGGGTATAATTTTTCACAAATTACCATCATTGCCAAAGTGCCACCAATCATAGGACCAATATAATATCATTTCCATAATGCCACCATAATTACATGATGGAACATCATAGTGGTACCGTAAATACCATAGCACCACTATAATTACCGTAGTGCCCCCATAATTACCAGAGTGGCACAAACATTACCATAGTGCCAGCTTCGTCACTATCGTGCAGTCACCATGATTACAGTGCCATTATTGCATCCGTGCCTCCATCAAGTGTTACCAACGAGGCTCTGAGTGCCTGAATGAGTTCCAATATCCATGTCATCGACAATGTTGTTGTCTGTGACATTATTAGTTAAATCATTGATTGTCACCAGTGTTATAATCAGTGCCACGTGCAGATGGCAGTATGAGAACTACTGTCTGTCTGTCTGTCTGTCTCTCTCTCTCTCTCTCTCTCTCTCTCTCTCTCTCTCTCTCTCTCTCTCTCTCTCTCTCTCTCTCTCTCTCTCTCTCTCTCTCTCTCTCTTTTGATCTTCTCTATGTAAAAGATCACCTGAAATCATTAGGAATTTAGACCCTATGGCATTCCTCTTTTAGGGTCTGTAATTAATTGACGTACCTGGTACTTGTTGGTGAGAAATGTATAAATTATACTCCTGTGCCTCGCAGTATGTTCTTTGCTACACGATTTTCAGAGAACGTTTTTTCTCCTCTAATTTAGAGGAGAAACCGCGGGTATTAATCACAAGGGAAGAAATGGAGGCTTATTAACAAAGCCGTTTGGGTGTACATGTGTGG
>NC_091227.1:15203237-15233237 GCF_040958095.1 Procambarus clarkii | reverse complement strand
GTTATAATGGGAGATGGGTGGATGTAGATAATTACAAGTATAACTGCAGTGAGATAATTATCTTTGAAGATTGACGATTTAGTGTCTTGGAATAATTAATTGTTTACTTTGGTAAATTAGCTCAAGCATTTGGACTGGAGGGAATTAGTACCGTTACAACTAGTACCGTTACAACTAGCACCGTTACAACTACCACCGTCACAACTACCACCGTTACAACCAGCACCGTTACAACTAGCACCGTTACAACTAGCACCGTTACAACTAGTACCGTTACAACTAGCACCGTTACAACTAGCACCGTTACAACTAGCACCGTTACAACTAGCACCGTTACAACTAGTACCGTTACAACTAGCACCGTTACAACTAGCACCGTTACAACTAGCACCGTTACAACTAGTACCGTTACAACTACCACCCTCACAACTACCACCCTCACAACTACCACCATTACAACCAGCGTCACGACCAGCAATACCTTCGTCGTGAAACTCGTAGCAGCGTTTAGGCAACTCTACCCATCTACCCATCTACCCATCTACCCACCAGAAGCTTAAACTCCTCAGCATGAATGCGTTTATTGCTTAACTTGTCAAGACCTGCATGATATAGGGCTTCCAATTCCCTATCCTCGACACCACATTCACCGGGAAATTCACCTATTCGCTTCTAACATCCATGAAAGCCATTGTTGACATTATTTTATAAACATTTCTGTTTTCTAGTAGTTATTATTGGTTATTATTGAAGGTGATATATGGTTATTGGTTATTGAAGGTGTTATATAAAACCCATCAGGTACAGAATGGGAGATTCAGCTAGGAACTTACTGGAGGGATAGCTGTTAAGATTTGTATTTTGTGTATTGAGATGTAGAGAGAGATGGAGACTCTGTCGTTAGAGCTGTCTTTACATTCACTAAACTGTCTTTATGACATCTTATTGCTCTCAACACTACCACAACTGCTCCACCTTGACCCCAGCACATCTCCACTGACCAATTCACCACCCAAAGAACACTACAAGTCTCCATCTACGCTTCAGGAGATTCACGAAGCAGTTACGCAAGGACTTACGAGTGTGTACATCTTTCCTCAATCTTTGACGGCTTTGGTTACATTGATTAAACAGTTTACAAGCATGAAAACTTCCCAATCAACTGTTGTTGTTGTTATAAACAGCCTCCTGGTGCTTCGGAGCTCATTAATTGTTTAATAATTGTAAACAAAGCCGCCAAAGATTGAGAAAAGATGTACAGGTTCGTAAGTGCTTGCGTAACCGCTTCGTGAATCTGGCTCCCTGACAGGGCTGCACCCTCAGTCACACTCGCTGGGACGGGGGAGCCGGTGGCCAAGCGGACAGCACGCTGGACACGTGATCCTGTGGTCCCGGGTTCGATCCCGGGCGCCGGAGAGAAACGATGGGCAGAGTTTCTTTCACCCTATGCCCCTGTTACCTAGCAGTAAATAGGTACCTGGGAGTTAATCAGCTGTCACGGTCTGCTTCCTGGGGTGTGTATGTGTGTGTGGTGTAGGGGAAAAATAGTAGTAGTAATAGTTGACCAGACCACACACTAGAAGGTGAAGGGACGACGACGTTTCGGTCCGTCCTGGACCATTCTCAAGTCGACTTCAGAATGGTCCAGGACGGACCGAAACGTCGTCGTCCCTTCACCTTCTAGTGTGTGGTCTGGTCAACATACTTTAGCCACGTTATTGTGACTCATCGCCTGCATAGTAGTAATAGAAACAGTTAATTGACAGTTGAGAGGCGGGCCGAAAGAGCAGAGCTCAACCCCCGCAAGCACAACAACTAGGTGAATACACACTTACAAACACACCACAGAAAAAACAAACATTCCACGACCACAACACCATTCTCTCTCTCCATAAAATATGTATATATGATAAGTCACATGACACTCTTCTAGCTTTACACATTTTCTCTATTCATATATATCTATATATATATATATATATATATATATATATATATATATATATATATATATATATATATATATATATATATGTCGTACCTAGTAGCCAGAACGCACTTCTCAGCCTACTATGCAAGGCCTGATTTGCCTAATAAGCCAAGTTTTCATGAATTAATATATTTTCTCTAAATTTTTTCTTATGAAATGATAAAGCTGCTCATTTCATTATGTATAAGGTCAACTTTTTTTTATTGAAGTTAAAATTAACGTAGATATATGACCGAACCTAACCAACCCTACCTAACCTAACCTATCTCTATAGGTTAGGTTAGGTGGCTGAAAAAGTTAGGTTAGGTTAGGTTAGGTAGGTTAGGTAGTCGAAAAACAATTAATTCATGAAAACTTGGCTTATTAGGCAAATCGGGCCTTGCATAGTAGGCTGAAAAGTGCGTTCTGGCTACTAGGTACAACACATATATATATATATATATATATATATATATATATATATATATATATATATATATATATATATATATATATATATATATATATCAGGAACCCCAATCACGTTTCTCGTGAGCTCTGACTGGATATTCCCTGCTAATTCATTGGGAAGGAGAATTATCAGTAGAAAGCGCCAAGCCATTTTGACTATATAGCACTGGGAAGGGGGTCAGGATAAGGATTTGGGGTGGAACAGGGGAGGGGGAAAGGAATGGTGCCCAATCACTTATGGACGGTCGAGGATTGAACGCCGACCTACATGAAGCGAGACCGTCGCTCTACCGGCCATGCAGGTCAAGTGGTTTGGGCTTAAATACGCGAGAAAAAGAATGCTGGTAGGGCTAACTGTGTTGCCTTGCGTGTGCCTTTTCCACTCAAGTCTAAGTGGTACTTTGGCTGGTTACACACTTTCCTAATTCTAGATTGAGTGCCTTTGTGGATATTGACTTTAGGCGCTCGTTATGTCACTCGAGTCCCGCACTGTGGTGTCTTTACCTTTGGTCTTCACTACTACCACTTTACTCTTCACTACCACTTCACTACTCGCTTCATGCAGATCAGCGTTCAATCCCCGACCGTCCAAGTGGTTGGGGCACCATTCCTTTTCCCCCGTCCCATCCCAAATCCTTATCCTGACCCCCTTCCCAGTGCTATATAGTCGTAATGGCTTGGCGCTTTCCCTTGATAATTCCTTCCTTATCCACATTACACCCCCTTCCCCTCTGCCTCTTTATTTCACCTCTGACATTTTATTCCCAGTCAATCTCCCCCCCACCACCTCCAACTACTTTACTCCCCCTCTGCTACTTTATTTTCCTCTACCACTCTGTTCCCTCTCTGTCACTTTACTTCCCTTTACCCCATTTGCTTCCCCTCTGCCACTTTTATCTCAGGTTATCCTGTCTAACTGTCCCCTCTCTCTTGCCCCTTAACCGCCGTCTTGTGTTCCTAATCTTCCACTAATCCTTGGTGGGTGGTAATGGGGAAATTATGTTTCAACTCTTATCTGCCTTAAGTTCTTATCTCCACCCCTTTCTTTTCCTGCAACCCACAAGCCCCCTTTTCCCTTTTTTTAAGACCCCTCACTCATCATTTCCCTATCAAGTGTCAACAATCTTCCTTTTCCTTCTTCCTCTTTCCCCCTCTCTCCTATCTTTCCTACCACCTCTCTCTCCCCTTCCAACATATTTTCCCCCTTCACTTTCTGTTCATTTCCTTTCCTTCATTTCTCCTTTATTCTCGAGCTCTTTTCCAGTAACGTTCTTTATCGTATCTCCTTCAAATTCCAACCTTTTCTATCTCTAACCTCCACCAGTCTCCCTTTCACTCTCTACATCAGCCTCCCTTTCACTCCCTTCACCCCTCCCTTTCACTCCTTTCACTCCCTCCAGCTTCCCTTTCACTCCCTCCAGCTTCCCTTTCACTCCCTCCAGCTTCCCTTTCACTCCCTCCAGCTTCCCTTTCATTCCCTCCAGCTTCCCTTTCACTCCCTCCAGCTTCCCTTTCACTCCCTCCAGCTTCCCTTTCACTCCCTCCAGCTTCCCTTTCACTCCCTCCAGCCTCCCTTTCACTCCTTTCACTCCTTTCACTCCCTCCAGCTTCCCTTTCACTCCCTCCAGCTCCTCAATTGCTCCAGTCACATATGCTATTTATTTTGCTATTTCGTGGGACACTGAACCCACAAAACGTGTTTATCGTTTTCCGTCACATTTCTTAAGTTGATAGGACGACAATATTCACGTTGGCACGAGCAGAGAGAGAGATATACATGCTGGTGGTGGGTATAAGTGTTTGTGGGGCAATATGTATAATGGATGTGTGCTTGTATTGAGGGAAATTAGTTGTATGTATACGGGAATATTGTGCTTGGATCTGTTTCTCACTTTCTCTCTTTCTCTCTCGTTTATTTCTTTCTCGTTATTTGTTCTGTTTCTCATATTTTTTCTTTTTTGTGTCTTTTTTCACTTTTTCTCTTTCTCGCTCTCACTGTATTTAAGAATCTCTCTCTCTCTCTCTCTCTCTCTCTCTCTCTCTCTCTCTCTCTCTCTCTCTCTCTCTCTCTCTCTCTCTCTCTCTCTCTCTCTCTCTGTCTCTCTCTCTCTCTCTCTCTCTCTCTCTCTCTCTCTCTCTCTCTCTCTCTCTCTCTCTCTCTCTCTCTCTCTCTCTCTCTCTCTCTCCCTCTCTCTCTCCCTCTCTCTCTCCCTCTCACCCTCTCTCTCTCTGTCTCTCTCTCCCTCTCTCCCTCTCTCTCTCTGTCTCTCTCTCCCTCTCTCCCTCTCTCTCTCTGTCTCTCTCTCCCTCTCTCCCTCTCTCTCTCTGTCTCTCTCTCTCTCTCTCTCTCTCTCTCTCTCTCCCTCTCTCTCGCTCTCTCTCTCTCTCCTCTTTCTCTCTCTCTCTCTCTCTCTCTCTCTCTCTCTCTCTCTCTCTCTCTCTCTCTCTCTCTCTCTCTCTCTTACTCTTCACCTGTCAGCTCTCCACCCACCACATGACACTCCCTTCACCTGAAAATCACATTCCATTCCTCACTTGTACCTCATGTCTAACCCACCCAGTAAATTCTCATGTCGCTAGCAGCCACTCTTATCCTCCCTCATCCTCCTCCCAACCATCAGGATAGCACTCGCAGAGGAATTAAATCCCAGAAAGAATTTTCATATTCTTATTTAGATCTTTGTTTTATCCCAACTTGGTTAATTGGAAAGAGGTCAAGGGCAGTGTGCTGGGGGAGTTTTGTTTTATCCCAACTTGGTTAATTGGAAAGAGGTCAAGGGCAGTGTGCTGGGGGAGTTTTGTTTTATCCCAACTTGGTTAATTGGAAAGAGGTCAAGGGCAGTGTGCTGGGGGAGTTTTGTTTTATCCCAACTTGGTTAATTGGAAAGAGGTCAAGGGCAGTGTGCTGGGGGAGTTTTGTTTTATCCCAACTTGGTTAATTGGAAAGAGGTCAAGGGCAGTGTGCTGGGGGAGTTTTGTTTTATCTCAACTTGGTTAATTGGAAAGAGGTCAAGGGCAGTGTGCTGGGGGAGTTTTGTTTTATCTCAACTTGGTTAATTGGAAAGAGGTCAAGGGCAGTGTGCTGGGGGAGTTTTGTTTTATCTCAACTTGGTTAATTGGAAAGAGGTCAAGGGCAGTGTGCTGGGGGAGTTTGAGATGGGTGGGTCGCTCGTGTGTATATTACGATTCGTTGTGTAAAGAGAGAGAGAAAGAGAGAGAAAGAGAAAGAGAGAGAAAGAGAAAGAGAGAGAAAGAGAAGGAGAGAGAAACTAAGGTAACACCATATCACGTAATCATAAACCAGTTTACTCCAAACATGCTCACTTGCAATTATTCATATTTTTCCCTATTTCGTATTCCTTCTAGCATGTGTAAACGTCTTTCTTCTCGTGTTATCGTGATTTTTGTCGTCTTATCAACTTTACAAATACGAAAGTAAACATTAAACTTGAACATTCGAAAGAAGGAAAGCTAACATACAGTGCCAAAAGACTTAAGTTCTTTATCTAAATGGGTCTTAATAAGACTATCAATAAGCTTAATAATAAGACGGGATGTTTAGTTTTGTTTTGATATATCAAGTTACCAATTTTTCTAGATAATATTGACCTTCCTATCACATAACCCCAATTTTAATGGGATGTGGGATACAGACACAAAGGTTTAATTTCCCTGTTTCATTAAATCTTATTCATTTTTTTCCACTCAATTTTAAGTATTAGTTAACGTGATACAAATTTAATGTAAATAATGAATTTAAATGATCAGAGTAGGAGAACTTTTTTGAGTAAAGTGCGAATTTTCAACACCAGAAAAAGATATATACCTGGAACTCCATATTCAGTGCACATTTAAAACCGAATTGTGGTCGAATATTGGAGTGTGACACCCAGAGGGCATCACACCGCTGGACAATGAACAAAACCATTTTAAATTTTAATAACTTTTGATAAAATAAAGGCCAGTAGATTGACTGGAAAAGATTGTTTCACAGAAAAAGGGAAATTCTCCGTTTTTTATTTCCTTTTACCTAACACATAAAGTTCATTAAATGATGCACGTGAGGCATTACAGTGCACGTGAGCTGCTTCATGGTGCACGTGGACGGGTTCAATGTGCACGTGGACGGGTTCACTGTGCACGTGGACGGGTTCAATGTGCACGTGGACGGGTTCACTGTGCACGTGGACGGGTTCAATGTGCACGTGGACGGGTTCAATGTGCACGTGGACGGGTTCACTGTGCACGTGGACGGGTTCACTGTGCACGTGGACGGGTTCAATGTGCACGTGAACGGGTTCAATGTGCACGTGGACGGGTTCAATGTGCACGTGGACGGGTTCACTGTGCACGTGGACGGGTTCAATGTGCACGTGGACGGGTTCAATGTGCACGTGGACGGGTTCAATGTGCACGTGGACGGGGTTCAATGTGCACGTGAACGGGTTCAATGTGCACGTGGACGGGTTCAATGTGCACGTGGACGGGGTTCAATGTGCACGTGGACGGGTTCAATGTGCACGTGGACGGGTTCAATGTGCACGTGGACGGGTTCAATGTGCACGTGAACGGGTTCAATGTGCACGTGGACGGGTTCAATGTGCACGTGGACGGGTTCACTGTGCACGTGGACGGGTTCAATGTGCACGTGGACGGGTTCAATGTGCACGTGGACGGGTTCAATGTGCACGTGGACGGGGTTCAATGTGCACGTGAACGGGTTCAATGTGCACGTGGACGGGTTCAATGTGCACGTGGACGGGGTTCAATGTGCACGTGGACGGGTTCAATGTGCACGTGGACGGGTTCAATGTGCACGTGGACGGGTTCAATGTGCACGTGGACGAGTTCAATGTGCACGTGGACGGGTTCAATGTGCACGTGGACGGGTTCAATGTGTACGTGAATGGGATTTGTAGTGCACATGAAAGGGCAACTGGACAATCGTAAGATGTAAGAGGAATATTATTTGATATATAATATTTTTTTGCTATCATGGTCCGTTGATTTGTTTTTGTGTGTGAAAATGTGCGACTGAAAAAGAGAAAGAGAGAGACAGCCAGACAGACAGAGAGAGTCTGCGCGGGAAATAGAAATAAAATTAAAAAAGAGAGAATGAAAATGAATGAAGAAGAGAGTGAGAGAACAAGAGAAAATGGGAAAGTGTGTTAATCCCTTACCACAGCGTTTATAAGCCTCGGTCTGCTTCCATCACCTTGTTTGGTCCGCCGTATGATCCTGAAACATTACAGCAAGTGTCGGACAAATAAATCTCCAAATGGGCAAATTCTGTTTTATTGTGCGTTCGTAAATTCTGTTATTCCATGAGTTAGGTACCACTGGATCAATGCCAAAAAGGGACACGCGCTCCAAAACATTGCAAGAGAATTTTTCACGTACCTTTTAGATTTAGACGACGGGATATTTGAACCCTATTAGTTATGTTTAGTAATAAGTTTAGTTATTCAAAAGGCAGATGGACGTAAAATCAGTAAGATTATCTCGCTTTAAAAAGCGAATAAAAATATATTGTTTCTGGGAATTAAGACTTCTTCTCGATTATTATTTTTAATATAATGATTTTTATCATTATTATTATTATTATTATTATTATTATTACTATTATTATTATTGCTTTTGTTTGTTTTATTTTGTTTGCATATTTATGTCTACGGAAATTGCATTAGACATTTAACAGATTATTTTAATAATGAAATATATTTAGTAATGAGAACCTTTCTAACTGATTAGAATATTATTGTCATTCTTTGCATTGTAATCTCTTTATTGCAATGAAATCAATTGGAATAAATCGCATTTTCCAAACTGAAAAAAAAAATATTTGAATTATTGAGATGCTTCATTGATTGAAGGGAGCCGGTCGGCCGAGCGGACAGCACGCTGGACTTATGATCCTGTGGTCCCGGGTTCGATCCCAGGCGCCGGCGAGAAACAGTGGGCAAAGTTTCTTTCACCCTATGCCCCTGTTACCTAGCAGTAAAATAAGTACCTGGGTGTTAGTCAGCTGTCACGGGCTGCTTCCTGGGGGTGGAGGCCTGGTCGAGGACCGGGCCGCGGGGACACTAAAAAAAAAGCCCCGAAATCATCTCAAGATAACCTCAAGATATGCTGAACCTTGCTATCTGTCCATTGGTTTCACATTCCTCCTTGACTTCTCCACGGACATTCCCACGTCTCCTGTCCAGCCACTTGGGCTGGACGGTAGAGCGACGGTCTCGCTTCATGCAGGTCAGCGTTTAATCCCCGACTCTCCACAAGTGGTTGGGCACCATTCCTTTCCCCCCGTCCCATCCCAAATCCTTATGCTGAACCTGTTCTCAGTGCAATGCATACTCGTTGTGGCTTGGTGTTTTCTCCCCATAGTTCCTTTCCCCCACTTCTGTCACTTCCTTATGCACTCTTAACCCTTTGTGTGCACTCTTACGCTCCTTGTTACCTAGCAGTAAATAGGTACCTGGGTGTTAGTCAGCTGTCACGGGCTGCTTCCTGGGGGTGGAGGCCTGGTCGAGGACCGGGCCGCGGGGACACTAAAAATCCCCGGAATCATCTCAAGATAACCTCAAGGAAGAAGAAGATAACCCACGTGCACTGTTATGCCTCTGTGTGCACTCTGACGTCTCAACGTGCACCATTATGTGCACTGTGTGTGCCCTTACCTTCAAAATTACAACCTCTCTCCATTTTCTCTCTCTCTCTCTCTCTCTCTCTCTCTCTCTCTCTCTCTCTCTCTCTCTCTCTCTCTCTCTCTCTCTCTCTCTCTCTCAACAGCTTACACTTTAACTTTACATTAACTCCACCATTTGCGTTAATTACATTTACTAGGGCTTTTTTCTTAACTGTTAACGAATGAGTTCAGTATTTCTATGATTTTTCACTTTGTCTCATTAATACACACACTTTGTACAGGTTGAGAAAATACGTACATTTCGTTTTCAAAATTATTGCATTAAAAAGTCCAGCTAATGAGCTCTAGTCTTACAAAGCTCCGATAAATGGTGAGAGGTTTTGTTGAAAACTTTTATTGAGAAGTTGGTTCAAGTAGGAAAGGATTTTCAGTCTTATATTCTGGATATACTTGTGTTTTGAAGAGTATAAACCCAAATATTTAAAGATACATATACACACACACACACACACATACACACACACACACAAATAATGCTACGGCTCTCTGATCTAATGGTATTTATCGAAGCTGATTAGGTGGTTTAGATAAAGCAATCTAAGATTCCTAAGTCGGCTACACAAAGTAATAAGCTGAGTGTTAAGATTTTATATAACAACGTTGATCTTTATTGTGTTTCTTAAAGGCTGGTAACGTCTAGATAGTGGTGTTTATATTCTAGATTCGATCTAGGATGCATGTTGTCTTTTCTGGCCTTACAAATCGGATAAAACTATCTATATATGTTTATATGAGAATGTGAGAAAACTATATGTTTACGTATTACTCAATCCGGATTCTACTCACATAATCTTACCTAAAAACAGATTCATCATCGGATCTGTCGGCTTTCTGGAACTCAGGGTAGGTACTAATCCGGCTTAGGAAAACGACAGCATTTCATCAACCTTATTTTGTGCTCCAAGTTATAATGGGGGCTTTCATAGCAGTAGCTATTAAAATACTGACCATCAGTGACATAACACAAACTCTCTGGCACACATTCAAGCATCTAGTTGTATGAATTCCACATGCCAGACACATTTTGTACACTATTTGGTATTGATAGTTTGGAGTTCACCCAGATGAGAACACATTACGAAACCAGTTATTTTTTTATAATACTAATAACATAATGATTAACGAGTCTATGTCTCTTGCGTGATAATGATATATGGGGTAATTTGAGCCCAGAGAGACAGAAAATAATGTTTTGGTAAATAGTTAATATATATTTTGTGGAGGTTATAAGATATTTATTATTTCCAGACGCCTATATATATTTACATGCATAATAATTTTTCCGTGATATTGATATTCATTGACAATGCTTAAAAATAGTAAATGTATCATACAAACTTTCCTTGAGTGAGAGTTCTCCACTGGTACCCAAGACTCTCCTTCCAAGGATGAGAATGCTCCATTTGTTCATTCATTTTCAATTTGAAAGCTCCAGAATGACCTTACAAGTCTTATAACCTGGTCTTCCAGAGGCAAGAATGTTTCAACAATCTTGGACGACCCTACAGGTGGCCCTGTAGGATACTTAATAGAACACCTGGTTGATACCTGGTTGATGCGGTTCTGGGAGTTCTTCTACTCCCCAAGCCCGGCCCGAGGCCAAACTTGACTTGTGAGAGTTTAGTCCACCAGGCTGTTGCTTGGAGCGGCCCGCAGGCCCACATACCCACCACAGCCCGGTTGGTCCGGCACTCCTTGAAGGAAACAATCTAGTTTCATCTTGAAGATGTCCACAGTTGTTCCTGTAATATTTCTGATGCTCGCTGGTAAGACGTTGAACAACCGTGGACCTCTGATGTTCATACAGTGTTCTCTGATTGTGCCCATGGCACCTCTGCTCTTCACTGGTTCTGTTCTGCATGTTCTTCCATGTCGTTCACTCCAGTACGTTGTTATTTTACTGTGTAGATTTGGGACTTGTCTCTCCAGTATTTTCCATGTGTATATTATTTGGTATCTCTCTCGTCTCCTTTCTTCTGAGTACATTTGGAGAGCTTTGAGACGATCCCAGTAATTTAGGTGCTTTATCTCGTCTATGCGTGCCGTATATGTTCTCTGTATTCCCTAAATTTCAGCAATCTCTCCTGCTCTGAAGGGGGAAGTGAGTACTGAGCAGTACTCAAGACGGGACAACACTAGTGATTTGAGGAGTACAACCATTGAGATGGGATCTCTGGACTTGAAGGTTCTCGTAATCCATCCTATCATTTTTCTGGCTGACGCAATACTTGCTTGGTTATGCTCCCTAAACGTTCGGTCGTCGTCGAGTAGGTCGTTTACTCAACCAGTATTGAGTAAAATGAAATCAAGCACGCAAAATTAAGTACTCTGATTAGCTTGTTGAAGATTTAGAATAAGAATTTTCTATTTAAATATTTATTTAGTTATCGTCTTGTTCTCTCAGCTAAATGCGTCTTATTTTGTTCGTCATGGTCCCCAATGTACAATTTACTCTGAAAATGAATTTTTGCTATGAAAAGAATCGCCTCGAATGAGTCCACGTTTTCTGTGCATCAGTAAGCTAGGTTAGGTGGGTTGTTTGGGCTCGTATGTTTCTGGTTAGGTTAGAACGTTTTATTTTATACGTTGTGGCCTATATCAACACAACTCACTGGGGGGCAAATGAGCACTCGATCAATCACCTTAATACTAGCAGCCACTATAACTTTGCAAATACACAACGTAGCTGTCTCTATTTCCCGCTCGTTACAACTTGTAATAAAGTTGTAACATCTTCTTATAACGTTTTTATGACGTGTTACAAAAAGTTGTCACAACGTTCTAACAACTTGCTGTTACAATGCATTTTGCTGTTACAATGCAATGTAAATGCATTTTGAATCCGGAGATAACAGCAAGACGCTATAGATCCACCAAACTATGTCAATAACAGTAGATCTCCCATCTAACTTGCTGACTCGCAAGTTTTTGTGGATTCAAAGTCCTGAATCCTCTCTGAATCTGAATCTCTTCTGAATCTACGTCCTCTCACAGGATCGACAAACCAAATCCAAAACCTTAAGACAATACAAAGCTCTTAAAGGATCAAACCCAAGAAGGGGGAGAAGTTGCTCTATGAAATCTTCTTCACTTCACTGGATTAGAATTTGAAATAGAAACCCCTTAAAAGGCATTCCCGAAATACTGAGTTAAAGGTTATATTCTCATCGATCAATACTGTTGGCGGACGATAACTGTTCACCACCAACACTAATTTCTTGTTACTCTGTGTTAAATCACACAATTAGGTTAGGTTCGGTTTGAAAAGGCTAAACCCGGCCTGGCTATGTTTGGTTAATTAGATTAGGCAATTAAAACTGTTCGCTGGTATATATAACCGCGCATCTGCTATCCTGAAAAAGGAATAAATGATATCATGTTCTATTTTCGGCCGTATTACTGTTTATTTTGCTTTTTGGGCAGAATATGCAAGACTTCTGATGAGATAACCTTATCCTGTCTGCATATAGACGACATGCTAAGGGCCTGTATCAACATACTATCACAATAGGGCCTGTATCAACATAGTATCAAGGTAGGGCCTGTATCAACATAGTATCATGATAGGGCCTTTATCAACATAGTATCAAGATAGGGCCTGTATCAACATAGTATCAACATTGGGCCTTTATCAACTTAGTATCAAGATAGGGTCTGTATCAACATAGTATCAACATTGGGCCTTTATCAACTTAGTATCAAGATAGGGTCTGTATCAACATAGTATCAAGATAGGGCCTTTATCAACATAGTATCAAGATAGGGCCTGTATCAACATAGTATCAAGATAGGGCCCGTATCAACATAGTATCAAGATAGGGCCTGTATCAACATAGTATCAAGATAGGGTCTGTATCAACATAGTATCAAGATAGGGCCTGTATCAACATAGTATCAAGATAGGGCCTGTATCAACATAGTATCAAGATAGGGCCCGTATCAACATAGTATCAACATAGGGTCTGTATCAACATAGTATCAAGATAGGGTCTGTATCAACATAGTATCAAGATAGGGCCTGTATCAACATAGTATCAAGATAGGGCCCGTATCAACATAGTATCAAGATAGGGTCTGTATCAACATAGTATCAAGATAGGGCCTGTATCAACATAGTATCAAGATAGGGTTTTTATCAACATAGTATCAACATAGGGCCTGTATCAACATAGTATCAAGATAAGGCCTTTATCAACATAGTATCAACATAGGGCCCGTATCAACATAGTATCAAGAGAGGGTTTTTATCAACATAGTATCAAGATAGGGCCTGTATCAACATAGTATCAACATAGGGCCTGTATCAACATAGTATCAAGATAAGGCCTTTATCAACATAGTATCAACATAGGGCCTGTATCAACATAGTATCAAGATAAGGCCTGTATAACATAGTATCAACATAGGGCCCGTATCAACATAGTATCAAGATAGGGTTTTTATCAACATAGTATCAAGATAGGGCCTGTATCAACATAGTATCAACATAGGGCCTGTATCAACATAGTATCAAGATAAGGCCTTTATCAACATAGTATCAACATAGGGCCTGTATCAACATAGTATCAAGATAAGGCCTGTATAACATAGTATCAACATAGGGCCCGTATCAACATAGTATCAAGATAGGGTTTTTATCAACATAGTATCAAGATAGGGCCTGTATCAACATAGTATCAACATAGGGCCTGTATCAACATAGTATCAAGATAAGGCCTTTATCAACATAGTATCAAGATAGGGTCTGTATCAACATAGTATCAACATAGGGCCTGTATCAACATACTATCAACATAGGACCTGTATCAACATAGTGTAGAATCTCATGAGCCTATATCACCATACCTCAGCATCCCAAAGGCCCTGTGACCACATAGACCACATTCCCATGCCCTGTATCCACATAGACCCATTGACTGGTGCTATGTTAGGTAAATGTTGATCATATTCTGATCACTTGCAGAGCTTGGAAGGTCAGTATAGAGCACGAATGGATCAATCTAACTGTTGGCGGAGGGGTCTGGAGCATTATTTGAACACTCTTATCCTAGGAAGGAAAACGTGGATCTCGTGAGGTATATTCTTGCGCTTAAAAGGTGAGGTATATTCTTGCTCTTGAAAGGCCAGGGGCGAGATTCATGAAGTAGTTACGCAAGCACTTACGAACGTGTACATCTTTTCTCAATCTTTGTCGGGTTTGTTTACAATTATTAAAGAGTTAACGAGCTCAGAAGCACCAGGAGACAGTTTATAACAATAACAACAGTTGATTGGCAAGTTTTCATGCTTGTAAACTGTTTAATAAATGGAAACAAAGCCGTCAAAGATTGTGGAAAGATGTACACGTTCGTAAGTGCTTACGTAACAGCTTCGTGAATCTGGCTCCAGGCAATGAGACACACACTTCTAAGATCATTTTAAAAAGTAAGTGATTCTCACCTGGGAAAGCACAGTCTGTGGTACTAGTGGAGAATTATTACCTTGGAAACGTAATCTGGAGAACTAATGGAATATTTCCTCACTTGGATATTCATTCTGGAATACTCATGGAACTCTATCACCCGAGGAAGATAAGTGTGGAAAACTTGTGGACCCTTTTCGTTCTTGGAAGGTTCGTCTGGAACAATTCCGGCTGGAGCAATTACAACATGCGGAACTTTTAACTGTTAAATTACTATTTATTAGTATTTTCTCCACAACAAAGGTTTTTTATGTTTCCTAGTCTTCTGACGTGATAATTGGCGTGTTTATATTCCCTCTCAACAAAAATTAGCTTCTAAAAAGTCAAGAAATCATTTCATATTCTGAACATGTTTTTCATATATACATTTTCAGTAAATGATATATGTGGTGTGTGTGTGTGTGTGTGTGTGTGTGTGTGTGTGTGTACTCACCTAGTTGTACTCACCTAGTTGTGTTTGCGGGGGTTGAGCTCTGGCTCTTTGGTCCCGCCTCTCAACCGTCAATCAACAGGTGTACAGATTCCTGAGCCTATCGGGCTCTGTCATATCTACACTTGAAACTGTGTATGGAGTGAGCCTCCACCACATCACCCCCTAATGCATTCCATTTGTCAACCACTCTGACA
Organism: Procambarus clarkii; assembly: GCF_040958095.1. Taxonomy (NCBI): domain Eukaryota; kingdom Metazoa; phylum Arthropoda; class Malacostraca; order Decapoda; family Cambaridae; genus Procambarus; species Procambarus clarkii. The sequence goes on along the minus strand of NC_091227.1, from coordinate 15,218,003 downwards.
CTAAAAAAGTTCTTTCTAATATCTCTGTGGCTCATTTGGGCACTCAGTTTCCACCTGTGTCCCCTTGTGCGTGTTCCCCTTGTGTTAAATAGACTGTCTTTGTCTACCCTATCAATCTCCTTCAGCATCTTGAATGTGGTGATCATGTCCCCCCTAACTCTTCTGTCTTCCAGCGAAGTGAGGTTTAATTCCCGTAGTCTCTCCTCGTAGCTCATACCTCTCAGCTCGGGTACTAGTCTGGTGGCAAACCTTTGAACCTTTTCCAGTTTAGTCTTATCCTTGACTAGATATGGACTCCATGCTGGGGCTGCATACTCCAGGATTGGCCTGACATATGTGGTATACAAAGTTCTGAATGATTCTTTACACAAGTTTCTGAATGCCGTTCGTATGTTGGCCAGCCTGGCATATGCCGCTGATGTTATCCGCTTGATATGTGCTGCAGGAGACAGGTCTGGCGTGATATCAACCCCCAAGTCTTTTTCCTTCTCTGACTCCTGAAGAATTTCCTCTCCCAGATGATACCTTGTATCTGGCCTCCTGCTCCCTACACCTATCTTCATTACATTACATTTGGTTGGGTTAAACTCTAACAACCATTTGTTCGACCATTCCTTCAGCTTGTCTAGGTCTTCTTGAAGCCTCAAACAGTCCTCTTCTGTTTTAATCCTTCTCATAATTTTAGCATCGTCCGCAAACATTGAGAGAAATGAATCGATACCCTCCGGGAGATCATTTACATATATCAGAAACAAGATAGGACCGAGTACAGAGCCCTGTGGGACTCCACTGGTGACTTCACGCCAATCGGAGGTCTCACCCCTCACCGTAACTCTCTGCTTCCTATTGCTTAGATACTCCCTTATCCACTGGAGCACCTTACCAGCTACACCTGCCTGTCTCTCCAGCTTATGTACCAGCCTCTTATGCGGTACTGTGTCAAAGGCTTTCCGACAATCCAAGAAAATGCAGTCCGCCCAGCCCTCTCTTTCTTGCTTAATCTGTGTCACCTGATCGTAGAATTCTATCAAGCCTGTAAGGCAAGATTTACCCTCCCTGAATCCATGTTGGCGATTTGTCACGAAGTCCCTTCTCTCCAGATGTGTTACCAGGTTTTTTCTCACGATCTTCTCCATCACCTTGCATGGTATACAAGTCAAGGACACTGGCCTGTAGTTCAGTGCCTCTTGTCTGTCGCCCTTTTTGTATATTGGGACCACATTCGCCGTCTTCCATATTTCTGGTAGGTCTCCCGTCTCTAGTGATTTACTATACAATATGGAGAGTGGCAAGCAAAGTGCCTCTGCACACTCTTTCAGTACCCATGGTGAGATCCCATCTGGACCAACCGCCTTTCTAACATCCAGATCCAGCAGGTGTCTCTTGACCTCCTCTCTCGTAATTTCGAACTCCTCCAAGGCCGCCTGGTTTACCTCCCTTTCTTCTAGCACAGTGACCTCACCCTGTTCTATTGTGAAGACCTCCTGGAACCTCTTGTTGAGTTCCTCACACACCTCTCTGTCATTCTCTGTATACCTGTCCTCGCCTGTTCTAAGTTTCAATACCTGTTCTTTCACTGTTGTTTTCCTTCTGATGTGACTGTGGAGTAGCTTTGGTTCGGTCTTGGCTTTGTTTGCTATATCATTTTCAAAATTTTTCTCTGCTTCTCTTCTCACCCTGACGTACTCATTCCTGGTTCTCTGGTATCTCTCCCTGCTTTCTGGTGTTCTGTTATTCCGGAAGTTCCTCCACGCCTTTTTGTTCAGTTTCTTCGCTTCCATACATGCCCTATTATACCATGGATTCTTCTGTTGCTTCTCGGATTTTTCCCTTTGGGCCGGGATGAACCTGTTTACTGCCTCCTGACACTTTTGGGTAACATAGTCCATCATACCCTGTACAGACTTGTCTCTGAGGTCTGTGTCCCAAGGTATTTCACTTAAGAAACTTCTCATCTGTTCATAATTCCCCTTTCGGTATGCCAGCCTTTTGATTCCTAGTTCTTTTTGGGGGGAGATAAGTCCTAGCTCTACCAGGTACTCAAAGTTCAATACACTGTGGTCACTCATTCCCAAGGGCGCTTCCATCTTAACTTCCCTTATATCCCATTCATTTAGGGTAAATATCAAATCAAGCATTGCTGGTTCATCTTCTCCTCTCATTCTTGTTGGCTCTTTGGTATGCTGGCTTAGAAAGTTTCTTGTTGCCACGTCCAGCAGCTTAGCTCTCCATGTTTCTGGTCCTCCATGCGGGTCTCTGTTCTTCCAATCTATCTTCCCATGGTTGAAGTCTCCCATAATTAGTAGTCCAGATCCATTCCTGCTAGCAACAGAAGCTGCTCTTTCTATTATGTTAATGGTGGCCATGTTGTTTCTATCATATTCCTGTCTAGGTCTTCTGTCATTTGGTGGTGGATTATATATGACTGCGACTATAATTTTTTTCCCTCCATTTGTTACAGTACCTGCTATGTAGTCACTGAAACCTTCACAGCCCTGAATATCCATCTCCTCAAAATCCCAGCCTTTTCTTACCAGCAGAGCTACACCACCCCCACCTCTTCCTTCCCTCTCTTTCCGCATAACATAATAGTCCTGTGGAAACACTGCATTTGTTATTGTTTTCGTGATCTTTGTTTCTGTGAGGGCTATTATGTCTGGGTTTTCCTCTAGTACCAGTTCTCCAAGCTCATTTGCTTTATTTGTAATTCCATCTATGTTAGTGTACATCGCTTTGAGGCTCACTTTCTTCTGTCCCTTCTCAAATCGCCTCCTTGGTGAGTGTTCTGCTGGTGGGGGAGGCTGTTCCATGGGTGTGAGGACCTGTGAGGTGGGTAACAGGATCTCAGAGGATACTGGAATGAGGGGCGGGGGATCCAGTGAAGGGGGAGGGACAGGGAGGGTATGGGGTGAAAGGGGAGGGAGGACGGGAAGGAAAGGGGGGGAGGGAGGACTCGGGAGGAGGGGAGGGGTAGAAGGGTGGGGATTGGGTGTGGGGGGAGGGAGATTTGGCTGAACTTTTGAGTGGGGGCAGGGAGGGTTTGGGGTAGGGGGGTTTTCTATGCAGAGGAGGGAGGCGGGGTTGTCCTCCCTTCTGGTGTTACTGGGTAGCTGGTTGTGGGTTCCCCCCTCGCCTCTGGGGGTGTTGTGTTGGGAGCTGTGACTTCCTGGTTTTCCCCTCTCGCCCTGCGCCTCTTCCTTGCTTCTGCCGCCACGGCTCTCTCCTCCCTTGTCATGTCTCGCTGGAGGAATACATTTTTTAATTTTCCCACGTTTTTCAGGGAGCTCTTCCTTGATAGGATCCTCTCCTTTGTGTTCTCGTTTGCAAACACTATCTTTATCATTCGGTCTCGGTCTTTGTTGTACCGGCCTAGCCTGAAAACCTTCTATATGCTATGCTCGGCCCCTTCCATGTCTAGTGCCTTTAGTACTTCATTCACTGCTGCTTTGTCCTTGCTGTGTGTGTGTGTGTGTGTGTGGTTTAAGGCCTATCAACTACGGAAGGGTTATTATGACCACAACAACATCTTACTGATCAATCGCCAAAGTATACTCCAGCATACATATAGCGCATCAATAGTCGAGGGGGGGTGGTATGAATACCGTCAAATAGTGGTTTATATATATCCCTATTTAAGCAGAAAGTATTGGCTCGCAGCTTTACGGGCTCACCATAGCCCGTGCTACATGGACACGTCGTTCTTAGTAGCTAAATCTGAAACAACAATGGCTCGCAGTTCCTTAATTAAGTCCTTCTTTTCTTATCAATTTATGATCACGTCTATCTTGAGGTTATCTTGAGATGATTTCGGGGCTTAGCGTCCCCGCGGCCCGGTCCTCGACCAGGCCTCATTTTTGTTACACATCCCCAGGAAGCAGCCCGTAGCAGCTGTCTAACTCCCAGGTACCTATTTACTCTTAGGTGAAATTGACGGAGTTTCTTTCGCCCTGATGCTCCATCAGGGTGACAGAAGCTCTGCCAATATGTTTCCGCCTCCACCGGGGATCGAACCCGGGAGCTTAGTACTACGAATCCCATGTTCTGTCCACTCAACTGTCAGGCCCCAACGAAAGCTGATGCTGTTTCACATTTTAATATAAATCACTACTGAGAAGACGAACAAGACGAGCTCGGTCGATACAGCTTCTACCTCACACACAAGGGGTTCCCGGTTCGAGCCCTAGAACCGAACCAATGGTTCTAGAGCTCAGGTTAATGGAACGAGCAATAATGACAGCCATGGAAGCTTATTGCATATAAGAAGCAAGAAAACTATCGATGAGCCTCCCTGTGCCCATCATTTTAACGCCGGAACATTTACCTTAATGCTGTAATAACTCTATGTTACGTTTCCGTGTCGTACGCTATTAGTAACTAGCATGCTAGAGTCATATATCAAATTAACGCAACTTTCAGCATAATAAAGTATGCTGTAGTTATCATCAATCTTAATAAAATGGTCGAAGAAAACATGATAGCATAAAACACTCGCAAGCACAGGTCATGGTACCATACAAGCACTGCACTCACAAGCACAGGTCATGGTACCATACAAGCACTGCACTCACAAGCACAGGTCATGGTACCATACAAGCACTGCACTCACAAGCACAGGTCATGGTACCATACAAGCACTGCACTTACAAGCACAGGTCATGGTACCATACAAGCACTGCACTCACAAGCACAGGTCATGGTACCATACAAGCACTGCACTCACAAGCACAGGTCATGGTACCATACAAGCACTGCACTCACAAGCACAGGTCATGGTACCATACAAGCACTGCACTCACAAGCACAGGTCATGGTACCATACAAGCACTGCACTTACAAGCACAGGTCATAGTACCATACAAGCACTGCACTCGAATGACAAAATCGATATGATAACGATATACAGTGCCAATTGTTAAATTTATAGCCCAAGCGAAGAGTGGTTATCACTCTTTGTGGTTATCATTTTAGGGCAGTGACCCAACTATTTGCCAGAGAGAGAGAGAAGATACAGACAGAGACATTCAGACAGATAGACAGACACAGACCAACTCATTCTCTTGCTTTATCACAAAAATACAAAGTCCTAACCTAACCAGACACGTACCAACCCAAACAACCTACCTAACCTAACCTACTTTGTAAATAGGACATTGCGGATCAAAACATACGCCAATAGATGTATTAGACGAGAGGACGAGTTGAACAGATGGTCAAAGTAGACATGAAACTATGCAATGCCAAATAGGTTCCCACCACGTGGGCCGCCAGCTCACTGTACCCGCCATTCACAAATGATAACACACAAAAATTCCAGTCTTGCATGACGGCGCCATTAGTTTTATAATTAACTGTGCTTCACAAAATTCTAGGGACCAATTCACCAGACGGGTCGTAACCTGTAATTTGTTTGGTCCTGTTCTCACGCAGCCTGTCAACCCACACGCTATCCACTACCCCCCGTCCTCTAACTCTCTCTAACTCTCTCTCTCTCTCTCTCTCTCTCTCTCTCTCTCTCTCTCTCTCTCTCTCTCTCTCTCTCTCTCTCTCTCTCTCTCTAAGCTTCGTTTGCTCTACCGGCAACAAACACTCATTAGGATGTTGACCAAACTACACACTAGAAAGTGAAGGGACGACGACGTTTCGGTCCGTCCTGGACCATTCTCAAGTCGATTGTGAGAATGGTCCAGGACGGACCGAAACGTCGTCGTCCCTTCAATTTCTAGTGTGTGGTCTGGTCAATATATTTCAGCCACGTTATTGTGACTCCTCGTCTGCACTAATTAGAATGTACCTAATGGTGTCACAAGTCTACAGGGGAAGACCAGGCAGCCTAGTGAAGTGATTAAAGTATATAAGAAGGGGTGAGATATGGGCTTGGGTGCGGTTTACGGGCTATTCATGCCCGTGCTTCATGGTGGCTCTTCATCAATCAGGGGGCGCGTAGCTCCTTAGTACTGTTTTCCTTATCTCCGTTGATGGTTATTGATGCAGAGAGGTGGGGAAGGAAAGAGGATATCTGAAGCGTTGTACAAATGTCATAACATTAATGCAAATGCTCCAAAGGTCGTCGAATACCTATCAACTGGATGCCAAGTCACGTAGTAATACTTGGGAATGAGGTTAAAGGTGAAGCTGCAAAACATGCAACTAAGAAATGTTGACATTTTCATACCACAGAGTCCAGCACAGATAAACCAAATAATTAGAGATAGGGCATTGCGTAAGATGTCCAGTGACCACAACACAGCAGTTGTAACATCAGGATCTGTGGGTTATCTTGAGATGATTTCCGGGCTTTTAGTGTCCCCGCGGCCCGGTCCTCGACCAGACCTCCACCCCCAGGAAGCAGCCCGTGACAGCTGACTAACACCCAGGTACTTATTTTACTCCTAGGTAACAGGGGCATAGGGTGAAAGAAACTCTGCCCATTGTTTCTCGCCGGCGCCCGGGATCGAACCCGAGACCACTGGATCACAAGTCCAGCGTGCTGTCCGCTCGACCGACCGGCTGGCACAAGAATTCAACCAACTGCGAACCTCTTATTTTGTTAAAGGGAGCAGCGGAAAAACATACGTGTACATACATAACATCTGGGTTCGATACCCATGTGCATGGGAAGTAGATTTACAGGTTCCAGAAGATGAGAAAAAAAATGTCAGCACTGAGGGGAAATGCCCGACAGATCACCGGAACATTAACACAGTGCAGAGGTACATTCCAAATAAGATTTTAACTGAGATTTAATAGAGTACAAGTTAAACACACTGATCATAATCTTACCGAAGCGAACATACGAGTCATAAATACTCATACATCGCCTAAGATAGAAACGAGAAGCGAGTGACACTTAGCGGGCCAGCCAGAGGCTTAGGGCCCACGCAGGAATATCCCTGCAACAAAAAAATTGAGTGTCTATGTTACTAGCTGTAGAGATAAATAGGAAGTGGACTCTCCAGGGGCTAGATTCACGAAAGCACTTAAGAACCTGTACATCTTTTCTCAATCTTTGGTGGCTTTGTTTACAATTATTAAACAGTCAATGAGCTCCGAAGCACCAGGAAACTGTTTATAAAAATAACAACAGTTGATTGGGAAGTTTTCATGCTTGTAAACTGTTTAATAATTGGAAACAAAGCATCCAAAAACTGAGAAAAGATGTATAGGTTCGTAAGTGCTTTCGTGAATCTAGCCCCAGTTTTCTAAACTTAATAACGATTCAAGATGGACAAAAAGCGTCTTTGTTACCATTTAACATGTATGGACTGAGTTACCTGTTTTCAGCCAAGGTTATTGTGAAACTGCAGCATTGCTAAATTCATTATTATCTCAAGTCACTCCGTTGTTGGAGATAGGAACTGAAGGCAATATCATTTGTTAGATGTTCTATTGACCTGTTCGCTGAAGATAAGGTAAAGTAACTGTCAGCATAAACACTATCTTCTTGAGGTTATCTTGAGATGATTTCGGGGCTTTAGTGTCCCCGCGGCCCGGTCCTCGACCAGGCCTCCACCCCCAGGAAGCAGCCCGTGACAGCTGACTAACACCCAGGTACCTATTTTACTGCTAGGTAACAGGGGCATAGGGTAAAAGAAACTTCTGCCCATTGTTTCTCGCCGGCGCCTGGGATCGAACCCAGGACCACAGGATCACAAGTCCAGCGTGCTGTCCGCTCGGCCGACCGGCTCCCCAGGGTGATTATACATAACTTGTTAAAGATATGAGAGAACACTAAGAGCTAGGATATGAGGACTGGATAACAGAACGAAGTCCAGTCGGTTACTCTATCGAGGATAGAGCGACGACCCTGCCAAAAAAAGCGAAGTATTCACTGTTCCAACGAATTCGTTGACGATTGCCTTAAAGCGAAATAGGAGAAATTCTCCCTAATATTGACTGTTTCAATCGACTTGAGAATGGTCCAGGACGGACCGAAACGTCGTCGTCCTTTCACCTTCTAGTGTGTGGTCTGGTCAACATACTTTAGTCACGTTATTGTGACTCATCGCCTCTTTACTGTTTCTGAATCCCTTCTGCTGGCGTTGGCAGCTTAACACTGTCCCTTGTGAAAGGATATTGTGCTTGCAGTTTCTATATTTCTAATCTTTGCTCAAACGAGGCGTCTATGTCTGCTTGACTGCTACACTACAAACACTCAACGTAACTGTCCCTATTTTCTGGTTGCTGCAACTTGTAATAAAGTTGTTACATCTTGTTATAACTTTTTTATGACTTATTAGAACGTTGTTGCAACTTGTTATATTGGTTGTTACAACTTGTTAGGTGTTAAAACTTGTTCAAACGTTGTAGAAACGTCGTAGTTTCATCGTGTGTGTGGCGGGTGGAGACTTGACCAGAGGAAGCATTATAAAGTCCGTCTGGACTTTATGTAAGTCCTATCTAGACGTAATTCCTATCTAGACGTAACTCCTATCTAGACGTAAGTCCTATATAGACGTAATTCCCATCTACACGTAAGTCCTATCTACACGTAAGTCCTATCTACACGTAAGTCCTATCAATATCTAGAACGTTACCGATGCCATAATATCCTACTAACCCACCAGCAAGTTTACGTGAGTCCTGAGCATTAAACAGGACGAGAATAAACACTAGGTGAATATACATCAAGAAGGAGCATACAAAGCTCAGTGTTTATATCATGGAAAGACCGAAGTGTTTGGGAATGTTTCCTTTTACCTCATGCACCTGTTCACGGTGGAATAGAGGTACAAAGAGAGTTAGGAGATTGAGAAAATCAGCAGGAGCCATATATCTCATTGATAAATCACGTTAATGTGATTTCTTTTGTGCAGTTTGGGCCTTGTTGTGGGTTGCCTTTTAGGGTAAGGGAAGGAGGGAGGGAACTATCAGGGGAGAACGAAATGATCAGGATAAGGATTTGGGATGGGACGGTGGAAAGTTGGAACTGGGTATACCTCTCCATGTATATATCTTCGCGATGTAAATTGAAAGCTAAGCCTACTATGTGTATTTCAACAACAGTTAAAAAATATTGGTTTATACTGTTTTAATAAAGTCAATAAATATGTCAAATCCCAAGATATTCAATAATACGATGATAATCTGGTAGCATCAGATAAGAAATAAATTAAGATTTATTATTATCTTATGCTAATAGATTCTTATCTTATTCTTGAATATCTTGGGAAAATATTTTGTCTCAATTATCGGACTCTTCTCCTCTTTCTAGCAGGTAAAATCTGACGAGGATAATTGCTGATAACATGTAAATTACGGTGTTATCATGTATAAAATACATGGATATGTATATAATTGTATATGTATAAGTTCATGTGCATAGATAAGTGCATTATACAAACCAGTTTCGGGGATTTTTTTTAGTTGTGTAGCGATGCATCTACGACAATTTTGTCTATTTTCGTGAAGGGAGTTTAACCTTTATGGTAGCCGTTGGTTCCTTCGCCTTGTGTGTTCCTCAAGAGTCTTTCAGTGGGATTAACAACTCTCTGTATCCCCTTGTAGTGGGGTTAACAACTCTCTGTATCCCCCCTTGTAGCGGGGGGTTAACAACTCTATTTATCCCTTGTAGTGAGGTGTTATTGGGCTCACTGCAGGAGCTCTCGGTACTTTTCTGGCGATCTTTAGTCCCATACTATAAAATACATGAAATTGCGAAAAGTTTCTCGACTGCGAAACCAACTTTTACCTCGTAACCCAATGGCCAGACTGGCGATAAGAAAGTTTCAGCACATTAAAGAACAATTTCTCCTGAGTTACACCTGTTTTGAGCCTGCGAAGTTGGGCTGTGATTTACCGTGAGACACGATACAGAAAACGTCTGTAATTTTCTCTTCAGAAACAGGCGTGTGATCAACGATACTGTGAATGCTAAACTCGTAATTGTGAGTACATGGATCATTGTAAGATACTGGGAGAACTTATGGGTTTACTGGCTTGTTAAGGGCATTCAGCCAATTTTCTCCAGCGGGTTTTAAGAAGGGAAAGTACTAATAGCTTTTAAGGATGGATTGTATAAAATATGTGCTGTAGCACACGAGGAAATTGCCTCGTTTTGTAGAGGGCCCAAGACAGATAGCAATAGGGAATGGCAACATGTTCTATTCCTTGTAAGGTGGAATGGTTCGCCTGTATGTTGCTCAACCACTTGGGCTGGACGGTAGAGCGTCGGTCTCGCTTCATGCAGGTCGGCGTTCAATTCCCAACCGTCCAAGTGGTTGGGCACCACTCCTTCCCTCCCCCGTCCCATCCCAAAATCCTTATCCTGACCCCTTCCCAGTGCTATATAGTCGTAATCACTTGGCGCTTTCTCCCTGATAGTTCCCTTCGCCTGTATGTTCTGCTTCTTTCTTCACCTTCACCTTCTTTCTTGTTACCTAGCAGTAAATAGGTACCTGGGAGTTAGTCAGCTGTCACGGGCTGCTTTCTGGGGGTGGAGGCCTGGTCGAGGACCGGGCCGCGGGGACACTAAAGCCCCGAAATCATCTCAAGATAACCTCTTCCATCTCCCTCCTTCGCTATCCTACCTCCTTCCACAACCACCTTTCCTCTATTTATTCTTTCTCCACCCTGCTTTTTCTCCTCCGCTTTCCTCACAATCCCGTTTTGTTTCTTCTCCTCCATCTTCATCCTCCCTTGTTCTCCATCCGTTGTTTTATTCCACTTTCCTTCTTCCCTTCTCTCTCTCTACCTCATCCTTACTTCATTCATCCTCCTCCTCCTCCTCCTTTCCTTTCCTCATTCCTTATCTTTCTCTTCCTTATTCTGCTACTCTTCCTCCGTACAGAGCAGCGAGGAGCAATATGATTAAGTCGAAGATAAAAATATGCTGAAGATTAATTCGTCAAAACAGAAGATGCGCGCGGCTAGCTCACAGGTAAATGGAGTTTACATGTGTATAAATTACAAGTGTATAGTTTACAGGTATTTAATATACAATGTGTATAATACAGGTATATAGTTTACATATATATACAGTATGCAGGTATTTAGGTTACAACAGATGAAGGCTTGGAAGTTACACTCTTATGTATATCCAGACGTTCTTCCTTAGGAAGAACAAAGTTCTCCTTTAAGATGAAGAAGTTCTACCTTAAGAGGCCTCGTTCTGGACCGTCACACGACTAAATCAAAATTTAGTCAATTATAAATCAAAACTTTTCGAACCAACGTTTATCTAATTCTATTCTATATTTAAACTTTAAGAATTAATGGCTCGAGTTCTATCTCAAGTTGATATTTTTTACCCATTATTATCATCCTTTCTAATTATATATTAAAATCAAGTTGCCCCCCCCCCCCATGCCCCTGCCAAGATCAAACTACTGAACCAGTGATTGGGCACCATTCCTTTCCCCCGTCCCATCCCAAATCCTTATCCTGATCCCTTTCAAGTGCTATATAATTGTAATGGCTTGGCGCTTTCCCCCTGATAGTTTCCTTCCTTTCCTTCCAGGATGCAACCCCATAACAGCTTCCAAATTCCCGAGAATCATAACTCCTGTTATATATATTTCTAGTTAAAATCTTGCGCTATATATCAACCAATATTATTTTGCTTCATTTGTTAAGGGATTCACTAGGGCCTAATATCATAATGTAAACTAACATTTATAATCGGTGATTGAACGAAGTCACTTAACCACAACCTCTGATGTCACACGAACAGATTTCGCAATATTGTGACACTTAGCATGATTGCCTATCAGAGCACTTATGAATGCAGTATCTGATTGGCCCCTCTGAGCATCTCTCTGCAAAACATATTGGCGCAATTCTGCTTACGTCTATAAGCCTGGGCCGATAGGATTAGGAACCTACATTTACGCTAAGTGAGCCTGCAAGACTGTGATCAATAGCCCTGTCTGACTCCAATGTTGACGGAATTTAATGTTTGCTAATTCTAAGGTTGGCTGACTCTACTGTTTACTGGTTAAAGCGTTGACTGTCTCCAGAATTGACTGACTCCAGAGTTGACTGAATCCAATTACAACGCCCTTTCTAGCACCTATGGAGTTTGGACAGTTAAAGATCGTTTGGATAGGGAAAGATCGTCTGCCATCCATTTGACGAGGATAACTTATCCTGACCTGTATGTCCTTTCTGATGTGGATCACTTGGATAATTCTCTATGAAGGATTATTTAGGATGAATTTGGGACAAACTGATAGACAGGCAGACACGTAGATAGAAACATAGAAAGACGGAAATTTACATGGATGATATTCGCGTGAGAAAATGGATTGGAATGGAATTATCAGGGGAAATCGCCAAGCCATTAAGACTATATAGCACTTGCAAGGGGATCAGGATAAGGATTTGGGATGGGACGGGAGAAAGGATCTCCAACCACTTGGACGGTCGGGGATTGAACACCGACCTGCATGAAGTGAGACCGTCGCTCTACCGTCCAGTCCAAGTGATTGGGGATCGCGTGATAAAAGGAAATCAGGAAATATTAATCTAAGTACCCAAAGTGCCCAAATGAGCCACAGAGACATTAGAAAGAACGTTTTCACTGTCAGAGTAGCTAGCAAATGGAATGTACTAGGAAGTGATGTGGTGGAGGCTGACTCCATACAGAGTTTCAAATTTAGATATGATAGAACTCGAAAAGCTCAGGAATCTGAACACCAGTACATTGTCAGTTGAAAGGCAGGACCAAAGAGCCAGAGCTCAACCTCCTGCAAGCACAACTGGACGAGTACACACATACAACGAGAACATATCTTCAAGTAATCAGCAATAACTCAGCTCCTACCATCGTCATAACAGTCTCGGAGATCTCAGCTGCAGATCTCACCCTGCAGATCTCAGCTGCAGATCTCACCCTGCAGATCTCAGCTGCAGATCTCAGCTGCAGATCTCACCCTGCAGATCTCAGCTGCAGATCTCACCCTGCAGATCTCAGCTGCAGATCTCACCCTTCAGATCTCAGCTGCAGATCTCACCCTTCAGATCTCAGCTGCAGATCTCACCCTTCAGATCTCAGCTGCAGATCTCACCCTGCAGATCTCAGCTGCAGATCTCACCCTGCAGATCTCAGCTGCAGATCTCACCCTGCAGATCTCAGCTGCAGATCTCACCCTGCAGATCTCAGCTGCAGATCTCACCCTGCAGATCTCAGCTGCAGATCTCACCCTGCAGATCTCACCCTGCAGATCTCACCCTGCAGATCTCAGCTGCAGATCTCACCCTGCAGATCTCAGCTGCAGATCTCACCCTGCAGATCTCAGCTGCAGATCTCACCCTGCAGATCTCAGCTGCAGATCTCACCCTGCAGATCTCACCCTGCAGATCTCACCCTGCAGATCTCAGCTGCAGATCTCACCCTGCAGATCTCAGCTGCAGATCTCACCCTGCAGATCTCAGCTGCAGATCTCACCCTGCAGATCTCAGCTGCAGATCTCACCCTGCAGATCTCAGCTGCAGATCTCACCCTGCAGATCTCTCTCTAGAGGAGGTTACACTAGACATAATGCCACACAATCCTCACTATCCCCAAGGGAGCAGCAACACTTTATTACATAGAGCTGGGTGAAAAATGACGACCCGAACATTTTATCCAGTCTCTAATGAACCGAGAGAGTGAGATAAAGTTCACGCGCTCTTCACTTCGAAAATATTCACCAGGTTTTTAAGGCTATTTTTTATGGTTTTGTTAGTTTTTTTAGAACAGTGCATCAGTGAAAGGATATTTCTCAACACTGAGTGTATCTATACATCTTTTGTTGTCAGTTTCTTCTGGCCATTTTATTCTGCCCTTCTAGATATATATATATATATATATATATATATATATATATATATATATATATATATATATATATATATATATATATATATATATATGTCGTACCTAGTAGCCAGAACGAACTTCTCTGACTACTATGCAAGGCCCGATTTGCCTAATAAGCCAAGTTTTCATGAATTAATTGTTTTTCGATTACCTAACCTAACCTAACTTTTTCGGCTACCTAACCTAACCTAACCTATAAAGATAGGTTAGGTAGGTTAGGTAGGGTTGGTTAGGTTCGGTCATATATCTACGTTAATTTTAACTCCAATAAAAAAGAAATTGACCTCATGCATAATGAAATGGGTAGCTTTATCATTTCATAAGAAAAAAATTTGAGAAAATATATTAATTCAGGAAAACTTGGCTTATTAGGCAAATCGGGCCTTGCATAGTAGGCTGAGAAGTGCGTTCTGGCTACTAGGTACGACATATATATATATATATATATATATATATATATATATGTCGTACCTAGTAGCCAGAACGCACTTTTTGGCCTACTATGCAAGGCCTGATTTGCCTAATAAGCCAAGTTTTCATGAATTAATTGTTTTTCGACGACCTAACCTACCTAACCTAACCTAACCTAACTTTTTCGGCTACCTAACCTAACCTAACCTATAAAGATAGGTTAGGTTAGGTTAGGTAGGGTTGGTTAGGTTCGGTCAAATATCTACGTTGATTTTAACTAAAATAAAAAAAAATTGACATCATACATAATGAAACGGGTAGCTTTATCTTTTCATAAGAAAAAAATTAGAGAAAATATATTAATTCAGGAAAACTTGGCTTATTAGGCAAATTTGGCCTTGCATAGTAGGCTGACAAGTGCGTTCTGGCTACTAGGTACGACATATATATATATATATTTATATATATATAATCCACTATTGTATGCTAGTTTTAGTAACTTCAATCAGTGTCTTCTGGAACACGTGTACCAGGACCGTCAAAATGTCACTTCTCCC